>NW_025050310.1:0-2500 GCF_019279795.1 Protopterus annectens
TAAAAAACTTTTTTTAAAAAAAAAAATTAACTAAAAAAAGAACCCAAAAATAAAAAAAACCAAAAAAAAAAATTTTTTTTTTCATAAACCCCCTTATTAAAGAAAAATTAAAAAAAACTTTTTTAATATTATTTTATAAATTTTTATTTAAAATTTAACAAAATTTTTTTTGGGATTTTTAAAATTTTCCCCCTGGTTTTCAACCTTTGGGAATATTGGCCATCAAATTTTTAAAAGCCGTTTTTTGGGTTGTTTTTTGGGATTTTTTTTAAACCTCCCCCTAAGATTTTTTAAAAATTTAAGTGTTGCAAATTTAAATTTTTTAACTTTTTTATATTTGTTTTTTAAATACGTTTTAAATGTTGTTTTATAAAAATTTTTATTTTAAATGGTTTGTTTTTTGTTTAACTTTCCCCCTTTGTTTGTTATGAATGAAAAATTTAAATTTTGTTTTTTATTATCAGACATTTTTGTCCCTTTTTTATTTATGTTTTTTTTGGGTTTTTTTAAGGGGGCATTTCCCCCTTTTTGGTTTTTTAAAAAATTTTTATTTTTAAATGTTAATTGTTTTTTTTAATTGGCTTTTTTTTTTGGTTGTTTGGTTCACATATTGGGACGAACTGTGATTTAAATGTGTTTTATTATTTTTGGCGAAGAACCCAAATTTTTTGGGGAAAAAACTTAACCCATGATGATTTTTATGTTAGTAAATAACATAATGTCTTAAAGTTTGGACTCTGTTTTTTAAAAACTTTACAATTGATTTTTTCATCTGCATGTTTTTCCCTTCAAACAGACACTATGTGAGCTTTTGGGTTTTATCACTGGTTTTACAAGTATATTCTTTGGCTTCATACACATCTTGATTCATGAAGCTGGGGCAAGAATGGCTTTAGCCTTGCAACCTGGGTGTAGAGATTGCAGCAGAAAATGCATATTAATGAAGGCACTCTGCCAACATGAAAGGAAATGTTGAGTGCGGGGGGCATGTCCAGCCTGCGGGGGGTGAACATGTCGGCTGCATATGCACAACCTAAAATGCTGACTAGTACAGCCTGCCTCTAATAGTAATCACTCCTGTTAGTGTCTGTGGATATTGGAATGTATGCAAAGCATACAAGACATCATTGCGAACACCACAATAAGAAGTAAACACAAAGGCACGTAGCTGAATATTGAGTCCCTGTCCCTCGAACAAAGATATTTAAAACCCCGTGCCCGTATTCCATTGTAGTGTCACTAGTTATACCAAGTGGAAGTGAAATGCATCGTTTAGCGGCCCCCGTCAGCCCAATGGTTTGGGTTACCACCTGTCCACATTGTGGGGGACAGTCCCCCTCTAGGCAGGTGTGTCCATACCAAAATCTTAATAAATGTGAAATGTCCTGCGATAGTAGGACATAATTATGTCCCATATGTTATGTAATAGTCCCATACAGTACATATATAAAATACCTATATTTTACAAGAAACAGAATAAGCAAGTAAATGAAACAGAATAAGCAACTACACTACAACAACAAAAGCTTATATGTAGGCATGAAACTAAAGTACTATCCTTTGTAATGACCATGGGTATGTGTTGGCCTGTAAACTCAGATGTGTGCCACGAAAATGTCCCATCCAGGTCATATGAAAAGGTGGAAACCCCTTTGGTCAGAGCATTCAAATATCTGCCCATTCAGGTCCAAGTCGTCCTTGTCAGGGATAGATGGGTTATTACCCGGTCTACCTACCATGTCATGAAAGTAAGTATTTGCAGTCCCTATGTGCATGAAGTACAGCATGTGGATGATCTGAAATGTTAGTGTGACCTCACAACCATATTGGTCCCAGAGATGTTTTTGCAATGTGTTCTGTTGACTGTGCCATGGGCCATCAACTAGAGAAGGGATGAATGTTGTTTGTGGAATATGGGGTGGGGGTGGGTAATGTAATAATTCCCCAAAGGGGGAGACTGGGTTGGATGCACAAAGGTGAACTGGAGGTCTGGGGGAGTGGTGAATCGGGAAGAAAACCCAAAGAACAAATAAAAATCCACAATACAATCCCACAAACATGTGAACATTAAAATGTGCAATACACATGTACAGAAACGTTACCACATACCCACATAATGGTCTGGCCTGAAGGGCCACCCAAACCCCCAACCCCTGGATACATAATTGAACCCCCATCCCCCCTTCAAGCACACCCCTTCCTGAACATCCCCCAAAAACCCAATAGGGCTGCTAGATAGGGGTATCTGTAGTGATACCCATATCTAGTAGGCAGTCTCACCTACGTCTCAGGATTGCAAACTATGTATCCCTTGCATGTATAAACCTTACAGCCAAAAAAATGTCAGGGCCCCACAATTTTGGATATCCCTCATGGGATATGCATTGTTCAAACATTAGACTTGGTGTCACGACACAATGTCCAGTCCTGTATACATCTGGACACAAGTTGTATGAGCAGTTTTTCCACAAGACTGCTCAGCCTCCACCCGGCCCCAGAA
>NW_025050310.1:7500-12497 GCF_019279795.1 Protopterus annectens
CATGCCTAATAGGCAGCCATTTTCCCAAAACTTATTCATGATTCGATGTATAGGCATCACAAGGTGGGGCACATTGTATGAGGTACCCCAAAAATATTGTGTCACTGGACAGGGCTGATTCTGTACAGTCGAATGCAATGCCTTGCCTAATGGGTGGCCAATCCATACTGGAGTCATGTAGTATGATGTAATAGGCACACAAGTTATTGTGGTCTCACTCACACCCCGGGGGGTGAGTGACATCAAACCAATGCTTTCATTGCAAGCGGATCAACTGTGGGGTTTGGCTACCATTTTGTGAGTATTGAATTGGTTAAGTAATGTAGAGACTAATCAAATGTAAGTGGCTGTATCCAGAGGATATCATACAGCACAGTCATTCAACAGTATAGGAATGTATCCCATCATGTAATGTACATGTGAGTGTTTATGTCCAGCATATAGGTACATACAAAATAGAGATGTATCAGGGACATACCATGTGGCAACAAAGCATTACAAATGAATGAAACGGGGAAAAACCAGGGCCCGTATTTTGTAGTGGTGTTGCTCTATGTGATCACAAGACTTCAGACAGACATGTGTCAGTCATACAAAAAAGTTGTACATTGGCTATCATCACTCTGTGCATGTAATGTACATTAACACAACAGTACCTGTCCAATCATTATGTGTGAACAGTACTCCTGCAATTTCTTTTGCAACATCATCATCATGACAAAGGTAAATGGGGGAACCATAGAGGGGTTTTTTTGTGTACAATGGGGTCATCCTCCCCATTTTCCTGGACCATGTAGGAGTGATGTGCATACCCGGACTTTTGCCTGAGGGACAGTAGTGAGGATAACAGTAGTATGTTATGATGCATATTACAAGGGGTTTTATGTGTCCAGTGGGCATGTGTGTAATGGACAGCTATGTATAGGGCAGATGGTGTCCTAGGAGCTGAAGGCCTTATGTGTCCTAGGTGAGGGGCAGATGTTGGGAAGGAGTGTAGGTATGGCCATGGAGGATAGGTAGGACACAGAAATTTCAGCATACAGGGTTGTTTTGACACAGGGGGGTACACCCCGGATGGGGATGGGTCTTTGGCATTCAAAAACCCCTGGGAACATTTGGGGGGAGGTCTCCAGCCATGGGGAAATGCCCCTGCACCTAAAAGCTGCAAAGGAGGGAGGTGGGGCTGTCCAGGAGGGCAGATCACCCTGTAAATGTGACACTCTGCCCTTGAACGGGTTTATCTGGTTTGAAACCCCCTTAGGAGGCCACCTATGCAATATGTCCAGGACCGCATGACAGCAGATATGTACCTGTCTGGTCCCGCTCCCAAGGGGGACATGCTCCATCCTCAGTGGTGGTACCACCAGAATGTGGTGCAGAGCCAACAGAGGTTGATGTTAATGGCTGGGCCCCAGATGTGCTAGTGCCCGGTGCCATGGTCAGCTGAAGTGGGACAGGAAAATCTGCTGGGACCTACCAGCCCATTCAGCCTGTGGTGTTGCATTTTAAACTCACATATGGCTTAGTGATAGACAACAGCATACAGGATTACCTACAACAGTGTGCATAGATATCACCAGCAACCCAACACAACAGATGGTATACATTTGCAGAGGGAGCACAACACATGCATATATACCGCATGGCAACTGCACAATGTGTAGTAGATGTGTGACCGCAGCTATGAACAGTTGCCCATCAATGGCTTGTCACTGGGAATCCCACACAGTGTCAGTCATACCACTGTCTCATGTGACACATCTCCAGTTAGGGATTTGATGGCAGTAACACATCCCTATCATCATGTACTGTCTGCAATCCCCACACCATGCTTCTGCTGTGCACAGAAGTATGTTCAGTGTGTAACACAGGAAACAAATGGTTGCACAAACTGACCTGTTCACAGATTGCCCTACAGATGGGGTTCCTTCATGAACAGAGTACTGTCATGTCTGTATTTTAACATGCAGAATTGCCATTACCACACACATGTTAAACAGGCAGTAGTCTCAGTGCAGCATAGCTACACTTACATGCTGTAGTTGTGTGGCACATCACACTCCTGTCATTAGGCTATTTCCCACTGTGGAAAATGATTGAGGTACATCCAGATATCAGCTGAGATGCCGTGTCAGAACACCACATCCAGGTACCACTCACAGCGACTGTCATGGCCAGATAATAACATGTTTCCCTAGATAGTGTACTGTGTTTATCATGCGGAGCTATGGGAACACCAGCACAGCTGTACCTTATGGAATCAGATAAAGGATGACTGCAATAGGTGCATAAGCCAACACCTGACCATTTCCATTGTTACAATACACATGCTGCTGCTGTGCAGGTGTACACCTTCACATCCACCAGAGATGTGTGTGGGGACAGGCAATGTACACCAGGGAAGGGCTTGGAGACTTAACCATAAGCATCATCTGCCACACGCTGAATAGTACAGGGCAAACCCTGATTTCTCATTACTATTACATGTGCATGACGTTACTACATGTGCCACAGAGGCACATGGTGCAGTGCTGTAAGAACATGTTGTGGTGAGTGAGTGCCATCTGCAACAGATATAGAGACATACATTAGGTGTGGCACACCCGTCGAAAAAATGCCATTGTCACACAACCACACTCTAATGGAAAACATTGACACCTTTGGGGGACAAATACACAATGTAACTACTTAGTTTACAGCAGTAATGCACAGGACCACATGCACCACAGGGGGTATCTGGAGGTTCTATGGGCTGGCATGTAAAAAATGCTTGACAACTGTTGGTATGCCAATGAGGTTTACACTGCGAGTGGCTGTGGTTGTGAGCAGCACAACCCACATGCAGACACAGGGTGCCAGACCCATGCAGGTATGCATTGCTCCAGGGGTGTGTAGTGTTTGGCTGTGCAAGATGGCTGTACAAGGCTGGGTGAGGGTAATCTTGCCATGCTCACCCACAATGGTGTGCAGTGCAGGGGTGTAGTGTCTGCAATGTCCCACACAGATGGGTACTGCATTATCTGGCCTGACATCCTGGTTCCAATGTGTAGGGGCCCTAGCTTTGCAATGCATGCCATGTCTGTGTTTGATAGTCCTTCACATGGACATTGCCTGGGATGTGCATGTCCCACAATACTGTACAGTGACATGTACAGGTGTACCTGGTTTGGCAGACACATGTGTGCACAGCCTGTATACCCGATATGCCAATACTGGCCTGGTGTGGTGAAACCTGCTTATAGTGAGCAGGTCGGCCTGCACCTGCATGGATAGAATGACAGGTATTCCTGGTGTCAGTGGCATTGGCCATAAGGGCACATGTGTACAGCTTGTCTGGCCTTAGTGGATCAATATGATGGCACCACATATGTTGCAGCCATTTAGTGGGGAAAATAGTGAAGGCACAATGTCTGCATATATGTGCCTATTGTAGCTGTACAGGGTGCCATGTCCTCTGCAGGGTCACACATGCCTACTATCTGTCCTCAATGTGCATGTTACTAGCAACATAGTGGGATATCCTAGGCAAGGTTGTTTTGCATGGCACATGGGTGGGGACATATACGGTACTAGTGGGGCTGCATACTTGTTCACCAGCCTTTGCCAGATGTATGGGTATGGCTTCCAAACAGTGGGCTGACTGACAGCTGTATTTTGGGGGTGGCCAATGTGTCAAAGATGGATACTATATAGAAAACTACAAAACCCCCCAACATGTCCAATGGTAAGAAAACCGGGCCACCTCTACACGGGCTCTGACAGACAAACACACACTTTTCCTGTATCCCCCATATCCCCACTCCCAAAAAATGTTTGGGCCCTAGGCGAATACTACAAAGCATGTACTTGTCTCACACAGACACACACACACACAGTTGGCATGTCTGGGATTAGAACACTGACCTAACTACTTACTACACTACAGCATTCACAGTTACAATGCTACAAGATTACTGGGACACAGCACTCCCAGAGGTGTATTTGTAGATGGGTGACATCATCGCCTTGATAAGTGGTATAAGAAATGTATGGAGGTGAGCAGTTTAAAAACATTACTCAGTCCTCAGGCAAACGGGACACACACACACACAAACACACACACACACACACACACACACACACACACACACACACGGCAAGTGGGATAGAAACGACCTAACTACTTTATTACACTAGATTACGCATACAGAATGCACTACAGAGATTACTGGGCACACCTCCCAGAGGTGTATTTGTAGATGGGTGACATCATCGCCTTGCAAAGGGGGGTATAAGAAATGTATGGAGTGTGGCAGTCTAAAAGCAATTTAGAGTCCACCACAATGGGGACAGACATACACCACAGCCACACACACACACACACACACACACACACACACACACACACACACACACACACACACACACACACACAATACACAGGTCTGAACACTGCCTATTTACAGATTCTATTACAATACTACATGCACAAATTTCCCACACAGACACAGTCAGGGATGCTGGCAGTTAAGATGTACATACCTGTGAACCTGTGTGTTTAAAGTAGAATCCATCCTGACCTGGAGTATGCCCATCTGTGGAATGGGACTACTACCACTATACAGGGTTTCAATGGCCATGCCCCTACACAGAGGCACATAACCACACAAGGTGTCACTGGGCATGCTCACACACTTAGTACCGGGGTGTTTGGGAAAGCACTATTGTCCATCTACACAGGATATAGGGCATGCCTACACTTTGTAGCCCGGGGGATGCTCCCCACTTAGTAGCACAGGGCTGGTGGAATGCAAATTTTGTGTCCATCTACACAAAGGGTATACTGGGCATGCTCAAATTAGTAGCACAGGGCTGACTGGGATGCACTCTGATGCTAAAAAGGAGGGCCACAGTGGCCATGCTATTACAGGTAGATGTAAAGAACACATTGTAATGGGCTCTGGTGTTAGTAGTTGTCATTTTAGTGGGAACACTGCTCTACATATATTTTACACGGT
>NW_025050311.1:0-14724 GCF_019279795.1 Protopterus annectens
ATGTATGCCTAAAACTTACAAATACAATATCTAACAGATGCAACTATACAATTAATCTAAAATAAATGTTCTCTCTCTCTCAGGTAACAACAAACCAGATATCAAAGCACACACACACCACCTCCTCAACAAACCAAGTGCATAACACATAACTTCACATACACAGAGGTAGCCATTACAAGCTTACCAAAAGAGCAGATGTCTGGCAAATGCAAACCTTCGGCACTCATTACAATCCCAATGGAGTCCACTACACGTAAAAACAAATGTATCATTGTGTCACCTGTTAAGGCCTTAAGGCAAAACACCTAAAAAACAATGTCTTGCTCATATGGGAATCCACGGTGAGACACACAGATGCCCCTTCACCATGTTGTACATGGAGAAAGTCATGCGTCAGCTGCTTGTCAGGTGCCAGGATCTGCAAAGCCTTGCATGCACTCATGTGACTCAACAGCACAGTTACACCTCTGTAGTACTCTACTGGACTATATGAAAAGAGATATGACTGAGCTCTCAGATTATGTGCCCCAGACAGGTATGTCAGTAGCACTCTACTTTCACCCATGATGATGCCTCCATACAAACAAAATAATTATCAACTTCAACAATTGGCTTAGCTACTGGTGTCAGTCCAGGGGGATATAGTATTTGTTAGACTAGGATGATACGGTTGACAGACCATACTGCTTGGCCAGGGATGGTCATCATCTGTCACCTCTTGCCTTTCAATTACTGGCAAAGGTACTTGCCTCCCCCATAGTGGCTTTTTTAGGCAATGTCATAAAAACAAAATTCCTGATGTAAACATATCCTCAAAAGACAAACTCAAGATTATGCTGCTTAATTCTAGGCATCTAAATCAGAAACTACACTCAATGGAGGCACTACTTACTTAGGAAGATGTTGATGTTTGTGCAGTCACAGAGACAGTTCAGGGCCACAGAGAGTAGTCAGGCCATGAGAGGCTATAATGCCTTCCACACATTTAGGCCACAAAATGAACGAGCTGACCCAGTTTGTCTTTGTTAAAGGCAGATCATCCCTGTTAAGCCTAGTGAAATTCTTCAAAAGTGTCACCAAAGCCCTGGATGAAGGCAAGTTATTACATATTGCCTATCTCAACTTGGCCAAGGGCTTTGACACAATCCCTCGCTCAGGCATCATTGAGAAAATTCACCAGCTGGGGATTAACCCATACATCATTAGATGGGTAGGCAACTGTTTCACCGACAGAACACATACAGTCATAGTTGGGGATTTCACCTCTACCAGCAGACCTGTTAGCAGTGGGTGTTCCACAAGGGTCTGTGCTGGGTCTCCTACTGCTTGGAATGTATTTCTCAGAAATTCAGGTGATAACAGATGGCCTGTGGCTCACCAAGTTCACTGAAGACTACAAACTGTGTGCAATCACTGAATTCCCAAACAATGTCAACATACTACAAAATGGAGTTGCTTGCTCTGTTTGTAGGTTAAACGCTGGGGTAAGCAAAGTGAAAATTAATCAATGAAGCAGTCAGAAACCCCAGAGTAAGCAGGTCCAATTCAGCTACGATACAGTCCAACAAACGAATCAAAACAGTTAGGTAAAATACCAATAAACTGTTTAATAAATAAAAAGATGAGCTTTAAGCACACAGCTTCTTCAGATCTATGACAATGTTCCTTAGAAAATGCAGAGCTTATATACCTTCTGTCATTAATTAGCAGTAATTACACTTCTGTTCTTAAAGAAATATCCCTGTTTGACATTAAAATTCAAAGCTCATGCAGAATTTAAGTACGTGTGCTACAGTAAAATACTACATTTCAACATACATTTCAGTGCTTATAATGCAGACAAAAGATGTAGTTATATGAAATACAATATTTAAGCTTCTTAGAAGATTAATAATATATGAATCTATTTTCCTTTTGTTATAAAAACAGTAGATAATAGAGCTTCTGAGTTTAAAACATCACAACATTGAGTTTGAAAATTCATATCAAAAGTTTATGTATAACAAGTAGCCACATATATGCCTGAACGTAAATCATAAGCATGAAAATATATAAACAAGAAAAAAAAAAAAAAAAAAAAAAAAAATATATATATATATATATATATATATATATATATATATATATAAATATGATAAAAGATCATTAATACAATATCATTAGAAATATCATTAAAAATATATATCAAAGAACTTATAAAAAATCAGTCATGGTGCACTATATATAAGAATATTCAATATATGTGTACACATGCTGAAAAATGTATATGTGTTCATACCTAAAAAGATGCTCTAAACTATTGTACTCTGGGCATTACTCATGTTATAAAATTCATATTTAAACATCCACAAAAAACATAAAAGTACATACATAGATCTATACTCTAAAGCTCTTCAGCTAAAAACATAATATAATGTGCCCGTCTCTTTGTGTAAAAATATACCTCTCTCTCCATAGGAATATATATATATATAAATATATATAAAAACTGTGTTCTATCTTATATTCCTCCTTTGCCTCAATTTCGGTTTTAGGCTTGCTCTCTCATTGAGGCCTAGACCTTTATCAGCTTTCAAGAGAAGTATCCATTCATTTTCCCTGCCTTCTGTAAACGTGTGGATGTCACCACCCCTAGGGTTCGGATATATCACTTCAAGGGCTTTAAAACTGAATATATGTGAGGTGTCTGTCATCAGTACATGCTTAGCTAAGGCATTATGTATTAAACCTTTCCTAATATGATAGACGTGTTCTCTTATTCGATCTCTGAAAGGTCGGTTGGTCTTTCCTACATAGAAAGAGGAACACATCTGGCATATAGCTAAGTAGACTATGTGCGGTGTCATGCAATCAGCTTCAGCAGAAGTTATGAAAGTCTTTCTCAAATCCGGATGAAAGAAGTGTGAAGTACTATCTATATAACTGCAGAAGTTGCAACGTCCACAAGGTCTAGTATAGCCATTATTCTTTTCTGGTTGAATAGTATTAGTATAACAGAGCTTCCTCTTCAGATTCTTTTTATTTCTGTATAAAAACTTTGGATAGTTGCCCACTATCGCTTTTAGGTCATCATCAACCAACAATATGTCCCAGTGTTTATGCATTATCTCTCTGAGTTGAAAATTGTCTGCTGTGAACTGTGTAGTAAATTTAATGGACTGTGGTAACACAATATTTAATCCCTGTTCAACTGGGGGCTCTTGTGGCCCGAAGTAGGGTAAGCCTCTAGTTAGCCTTAGATCTATTGCATCCTTCATGTGTCTACTAACCTCATTCCTGCTATAACCTCGTTGCATTAATCTATCATTAAGGTTAGATAGTTCAATCTCAAAACCATGTTCCATAGGATTGAGTCTAGATGCCCTGATGGCCTGGCCTCTCATAATATTTCTAAAGACGTGTGCGGGGTGCATACTTGATCTATATAATAAGTTGTTACTATAGCAGTTTTTCCGAAAGACCCCTGTATTGATGATGTTATTATCAAGCCTTTCAATGTACATATCAAGGAATTCTATCCTATACTGAGAGTGATTCTTTGTAAATTTAAGGCATGTAGTAAGGTTATTTAGGGTTGTAAAAAACAATTCTAATTGATCAACTGTGCCTTTCCATAGAATAAACAAATCATCGACGAAACGACGATAGAAAACAACATGTTTTATGAACAGGTCTACCTTAAACAAATATTGCTCCTCCCAATGAGCTAGGAACATGTTGGCGTAGCTATTGGCACAGGGTGTGCCCATAGCTACGCCATCTCTGTCTATATGTGCTCGTTGAACATAAACAAGTTGTTCTCTAGTATTAATTCCAAAAAACAGGTAATCAAGTCAATCTTAACTGTTGAATAATCTCCATGGTTACGCATATATTCGGTGACGTACATGACCCCCAAATCATTTGGGATCATTGTAAATAAGGATTGAATATCAAATGTTACAAAAATGTAGTCCATATTGACTGTTAAATCCTTAATACAGGTATACAAATCAAGTAAAAACTGCCTGGAGTCCTTCAAAACCGTATTATTATTATTCAAAACATATCTCAAATGTTTTTCCACATATACAGATAAATGCTCCGTTACCCAATTGCGTCCTGACACTATAGGTCTCAGGAGGGTTCAAAAGATCTTTATGTATTTTCGGGAGGCCATTAATGGTAGGTATGATAGGGTGAGGGACTATCAAATAATCATGTGTATCTTTATCAATCAAATGCCCCATATATATGTCCATGATGGTATTATGTACACATTTAATGGTGTTATCAACATCCTGCCTGCTAACCATAACATAAAAATCGTCACATAGCATTGTGACCATACGTTCTTTATAGTCAGTCGCATCCATGACTACTATTTTCCCTCCCTTGTCAGCTGGTCTAATAGATATGTTGACATCACTTTGCAGTTTCTTCAAACTGAGTCTTTCACCATAGGTGAGATTATCATTCCTAAAACGTTGTTTGTTGGATGCCCCATTTTCATAGTAGTCATATAGATCACCCTCTGTGAGCTTCATATATGCTTCTATTAAAGGGTGGTTAGTAGGTGTAAATTCACTCAAGTTCTTAAATCTAAAATTAGAGTCAGAAAAAATCTGAGTGTTATCTTTATGTATATATTTCAGCATTATGTTTCTACAGAATAGTCTGACATCCATAATTGTGTCTACCATATTGCTCTTACTTCTGGGAATAAAATTCAGCCCTTTATTCAATAATCTCAAGTCATCTTCAGTCAAAATGGTATGTGACATATTGTGCACTAGTGTTTGTCCACCCACATTGTCCTCAATGTTTTTTGTGGAGTGTATTCCTCCGATAACTTTCTCTTCTGCCTCCCTATGCTCACTGAGCGAGAGCGGAACTTGTTGTTTTCCGCTCTCACCGGTAGTGGAAAAAACAACTGATGGGGCATACTAGAGTTGATGGTTAAATTCGAGGCCATTTGTTTAGGCCTAACTACTGGTTCAACAGGACGTTTATGTTCAGGCCCAACCTCTGTTGGTTTAATTATATCATTAGCTATCCTAACTTCTGGATATAAGTTGGTGTTGTTGTCAACAGTAGAGTGTACTATGTGTATAACATCAACAGAGTCATTACAGTTGTCATTATTCAAAACATTTACAGTTCCAGCATTACTATCAAGTATATCAGCTTGAATGGTTCGGGTTGCTTCCAAATGTACAACCCTTTCGTTGTCATTATTTAAATTATTTACAGTTGAAGAGTCCACTTGTGCTCTAGGACCAAAAATATTGACTTTGTTCCCATCACTTCTATTTATCGGTCTATCATGCACAGCTTCTCTTACAACACCATTCATATTTTCATTAGCTGTCCCATTTGTGGCTCTCGGATTAAACCTGGGCCACATAAAGACCTGGCGTTTCTAAAGTCATTAGTGTCCCTAATGACTTTGTGCCGTTCTGCTGATATAGTTTCCTTTCAAATGCAGAAACACTATCCAACATATTGTCAAATAGAGGACAAACAATATCTGAAGGAAAGTCATTAAAAAGCTGGCTGTTTATTTTCAACTTCCTCGGTTAAAATAGCTTCTTGGGCTTAAAAAGTCAATCAACAGTCTTAAGTACTTTTGACTCACCTCCATATTCAAGCGTTGCCATTGCCAAGAGTTCTGGATAGTCCCTGCCTTGGCTAGGCATTGTGAAGACGCAAGCCCCTGGGTATAATATTGCGGTCCAAGCATAATTGAAAGTGCACCCTTTGCACTTGTAACCTCTTAAGCTTAATAAAGCTCTTCTCAATACTTTCAAGCATCATATAAAGTTTACTCGAATCAAAGCTCTGCCCTGAAACATCCGTTCGCTCCTGTTCGATGTCAAAGAACCACGAAGGCTGAGCGTTTCCTTTGAGGTAGTTTTGAAACCTCCTCACGATGATGTCATCACGCGGTGCCCTGTTCCCACGATGTTCATCTCTGGGGACATAGTCAAGTTCTATATCTGCCATCCGTACTGGAAAAGTATACGAAAGATATTCAAAGTCTTTAAAGCACAGGATATCTGCCCCTACTCACAGAGTCCGTAAAAAGTATGTAATAAATAGAGTTGCTTGCTCTGTTTGTAGGTTAAACGCTGGGCTAAGCAAAGTGAAAATTAATCAATGAAGCAGTCAGAAACCCCAGAGTAAGCAGGTCCAATTCAGCTACGATACAGTCCAACAAACGAATCAAAACAGTTAGGTAAAATACCAATAAACTGTTTAATAAATAAAAAGATGAGCGCTTTCGCTTACACAGCTTCTTCAGATCTATGACAATGTTCCTTAGAAAATGCAGAGCTTATATACCTTCTGTCATTAATTAGCAGTAATTACACTTCTGTTCTTAAAGAAATATCCCTGTTTGACATTAAAATTCAAAGCTCATGCAGAATTTAAGTACGTGTGCTACAGTAAAATACTACATTTCAACATACATTTCAGTGCTTATAATGCAGACAAAAGATGTAGTTATATGAAATACAATATTTAAGCTTCTTAGAAGATTAATAATATATGAATCTATTTTCCTTTTGTTATAAAAACAGTAGATAATAGAGCTTCTGAGTTTAAAACATCACAACATTGAGTTTGAAAATTCATATCAAAAGTTTATGTATAACAAGTAGCCACATATATGCCTGAACGTAAATCATAAGCATGAAAATATATAAACAAGAAAAAAAAAAAAAAAAAAAAAAAAAAAATGATACTTCTCTTGAAAGCTGATAAAGGTCTAGGCCTCAATGAGAGAGCAAGCCTAAAACCGAAATTGAGGCAAAGGAGGAATATAAGATAGAACACAGTTTTTATATATATTTTTATATATATATATTCCTATGGAGAGAGAGGTATATTTTTACACAAAGAGACGGGCACATTATATTATGTTTTTAGCTGAAGAGCTTTAGAGTATAGATCTATGTATGTACTTTTATGTTTTTTGTGGATGTTTAAATATGAATTTTATAACATGAGTAATGCCCAGAGTACAATAGTTTAGAGCATCTTTTTAGGTATGAACACATATACATTTTTCAGCATGTGTACACATATATTGAATATTCTTATATATAGTGCACCATGACTGATTCTTTATAAGTTCTTTGATATATATTTTTAATGATATTTCTAATGATATTGTATTAATGATCTTTTATCATATTTATATACATATATATATATATATATATATATTTTCTTGTTTATATATTTTCATGCTTATGATTTACGTTCAGGCATATATGTGGCTACTTGTTATACATAAACTTTTGATATGAATTTTCAAACTCAATGTTGTGATGTTTTAAACTCAGAAGCTCTTTTATCTACTGTTTTTATAACAAAAGGAAAATAGATTCATATATTATTAATCTTCTAAGAAGCTTAAATATTGTATTTCATATAACTACATCTTTTGTCTGCATTATAAGCACTGAAATGTATAGGTTCATAGGTTCATAGGTTCATACTAGGCTATCTGCCCGAGGGCATTTACAAGCCTAGCCCATAGTTTTGTGGCTTACGCCACCCCTTAGGTTTGGGGAACTATGCCCATTATTTTGCTGTGCCTCTGTCGAGCAGTGACACTGAGGTAATCCCTGGGGTATACTTGCGATCTCCCATCCATTGGTCAAGATTTCTCTTAAACAAAGCCAGCGAGGTGCTTTGCCTCACATATACCGGGATTTTGTTCCACAGCATAGGGAGTCTTTGGGTAATGAATCTATCCCTCCAGCACGTTCTATTAATGGCCGTGTCAAGGTTTAGGTCTCCCGCTCTTGTGGCTCTGATGGATCTAGATTTTTTGAGGTGAAGCATGTACATCAAGTCAGGGTTTGATAATGCCTTGTATGTCAGGCACAGGTCACCCCTGAGCAAGCGATGGCGACTGAATAGAGTTGGAGTTCTTTCAGTCTGGCAGCATAGGTCAGATTTTTGAGACCCATAATCCTCTTGGTGAGGAACTTTGTGGCCTCTCCAGCTGCTGCAAGTGTCGGGTCAGATACATTCCGAATGGGGCATTGTACTCAATCATTGGTCGGATGAGTGATGAATATAGGGAGACTATGACCTCTCTTGATCTAGATGTGAATCCCTTCATGATAAGGTGGGCAATGTAGAAGGTCTTCCTAACTATTTTTGCAACATGGGTGTCGAATGACAGACTGCTGTCAACCTGGGTCCCCAGGTCCCTAATAACCTCTTCTGTGCTCAGTGGATTTCCACCTATATGGTAGCTAGGGGTAACCTTGTTTTTCCCGAAGGGTATGACTATGCATTTTTTGGCATTTAACTTTAGGCCGTGGCTCTGGCACCAGTTATCCGTATCTGTGAGACCCTTCTGAATGTTGAAATGTAGTATTTTACTGTAGCACACGTACTTAAATTCTGCATGAGCTTTGAATTTTAATGTCAAACAGGGATATTTCTTTAAGAACAGAAGTGTAATTACTGCTAATTAATGACAGAAGGTATATAAGCTCTGCATTTTCTAAGGAACATTGTCATAGATCTGAAGAAGCTGTGTAAGCGAAAGCGCTCATCTTTTTATTTATTAAACAGTTTATTGGTATTTTACCTAACTGTTTTGATTCGTTTGTTGGACTGTATTGTAGCTGAATTGGACCTGCTTACTCTGGGGTTTCTGACTGCTTCATTGATTAATTTTCACTTTGCTTACCCCAGCGTTTAACCTACAAACAGAGCAAGCGACTCTATTTATTACATACTTTTTACGGACTCTGTGAGTAGGGGCAGATATCCTGTGCTTTAAAGACTTTGAATATCTTTCGTATACTTTTCCAGTACGGATGGCAGATATAGAACTTGACTATGTCCCCAGAGATGAACATCGTGGGAACAGGGCACCGCGTGATGACATCATCGTGAGGAGGTTTCAAAACTACCTCAAAGGAAACGCTCAGCCTTCGTGGTTCTTTGACATCGAACAGGAGCGAACGGATGTTTCAGGGCAGAGCTTTGATTCGAGTAAACTTTATATGATGCTTGAAAGTATTGAGAAGAGCTTTATTAAGCTTAAGAGGTTACAAGTGCAAAGGGTGCACTTTCAATTATGCTTGGACCGCAATATTATACCCAGGGGCTTGCGTGTCTTCACAATGCCTAGCCAAGGCAGGGACTATCCAGAACTCTTGGCGCAATGGCAACGCTTGAATATGGAGGTGAGTCAAAAGTACTTAAGACTGTTGATTGACTTTTTTAAGCCCGAAGAAGCTATTTTAACCGAGGAAGTTGAAAATAAACAGCGCCAGCTTTTTAATGACTTTCCTTCAGATATTGTTTGTCCTCTATTTGACAATATGTTGGATAGTGTTTCTGCATTTGAAAGGAAACTATATCAGCAGAAACGGCACAAAGTCATTAGGGACACTAATGACTTTAGAAACGGCCAGGTCTTTATGTGGCCCAGGTTTAATCCGAGAGCCACAAATGGGACAGCTAATGAAAATATGAATGGTGTTGTAAGAGAAGCTGTGCATGATAGACCGATAAATAGAAGTGATGGGAACAAAGTCAATATTTTTGGTCCTAGAGCACAAGTGGACTCTTCAACTGTAAATAATTTAAATAATGACAACGAAAGGGTTGTACATTTGGAAGCAACCCGAACCATTCAAGCTGATATACTTGATAGTAATGCTGGAACTGTAAATGTTTTGAATAATGACAACTGTAATGACTCTGTTGATGTTATACACATAGTACACTCTACTGTTGACAACAACACCAACTTATATCCAGAAGTTAGGATAGCTAATGATATAATTAAACCAACAGAGGTTGGGCCTGAACATAAACGTCCTGTTGAACCAGTAGTTAGGCCTAAACAAATGGCCTCGAATTTAACCATCAACTCTAGTATGCCCCATCAGTTGGTTTTTCCACTACCGGTGAGAGCGGAAAACAACAAGTTCCGCTCTCGCTCAGTGAGCAGAGGGAGGCAGAAGAGAAAGTTATCGGAGGAATACACTCCATAAAAACATTGAAGACAATGTGGGTGGACAAACACTAGTGCACAATATGTCACATACCATTTTGACTGAAGATGACTTGAGATTATTGAATAAAGGGCTGAATTTTATTCCCAGAAGTAAGAGCAATATGGTAGACACAATTATGGATGTCAGACTATTCTGTAGAAACATAATGCTGAAATATATACATAAAGATAACACTCAGATTTTTTCTGACTCTAATTTTAGATTTAAGAACTTGAGTGAATTTACACCTACTAACCACCCTTTAATAGAAGCATATATGAAGCTCACAGAGGGTGATCTATATGACTACTATGAAAATGGGGCATCCAACAAACAACGTTTTAGGAATGATAATCTCACCTATGGTGAAAGACTCAGTTTGAAGAAACTGCAAAGTGATGTCAACATATCTATTAGACCAGCTGACAAGGGAGGGAAAATAGTAGTCATGGATGCGACTGACTATAAAGAACGTATGGTCACAATGCTATGTGACGATTTTTATGTTATGGTTAGCAGGCAGGATGTTGATAACACCATTAAATGTGTACATAATACCATCATGGACATATATATGGGGCATTTGATTGATAAAGATACACATGATTATTTGATAGTCCCTCACCCTATCATACCTACCATTAATGGCCTCCCGAAAATACATAAAGATCTTTTGAACCCTCCCCTGAGACCTATAGTGTCAGGACGCAATTGGGTAACGGAGCATTTATCTGTATATGTGGAAAAACATTTGAGATATGTTTTGAATAATAATAATACGGTTTTGAAGGACTCCAGGCAGTTTTTACTTGATTTGTATACCTGTATTAAGGATTTAACAGTCAATATGGACTACATTTTTGTAACATTTGATATTCAATCCTTATTTACAATGATCCCAAATGATTTGGGGGTCATGTACGTCACCGAATATATGCGTAACCATGGAGATTATTCAACAGTTAAGATTGACTTGATTACCTGTTTTTTGGAATTAATACTAGAGAACAACTTGTTTATGTTCAACGAGCACATATATAGACAGAGAGATGGCGTAGCTATGGGCACACCCTGTGCCAATAGCTACGCCAACATGTTCCTAGCTCATTGGGAGGAGCAATATTTGTTTAAGGTAGACCTGTTCATAAAACATGTTGTTTTCTATCGTCGTTTCGTCGATGATTTGTTTATTCTATGGAAAGGCACAGTTGATCAATTAGAATTGTTTTTTACAACCCTAAATAACCTTACTACATGCCTTAAATTTACAAAGAATCACTCTCAGTATAGGATAGAATTCCTTGATATGTACATTGAAAGGCTTGATAATAACATCATCAATACAGGGGTCTTTCGGAAAAACTGCTATAGTAACAACTTATTATATAGATCAAGTATGCACCCCCCACACGTCTTTAGAAATATTATGAGAGGCCAGGCCATCAGGGCATCTAGACTCAATCCTATGGAACACGGTTTTGAGATTGAACTATCTAACCTTAATGATAGATTAATGCAACGAGGTTATAGCAGGAATGAGGTTAGTAGACACATGAAGGATGCAATAGATCTAAGGCTAACTAGAGGCTTACCCTACTTCGGGCCACAAGAGCCCCCAGTTGAACAGGGATTAAATATTGTGTTACCACAGTCCATTAAATTTACTACACAGTTCACAGCAGACAATTTTCAACTCAGAGAGATAATGCATAAACACTGGGGCATATTGTTGGTTGATGATGACCTAAAAGCGATAGTGGGCAACTATCCAAAGTTTTTATACAGAAATAAAAAGAATCTGAAGAGGAAGCTCTGTTATACTAATACTATTCAACCAGAAAAGAATAATGGCTATACTAGACCTTGTGGACGTTGCAACTTCTGCAGTTATATAGATAGTACTTCACACTTCTTTCATCCGGATTTGAGAAAGACTTTCATAACTTCTGCTGAAGCTGATTGCATGACACCGCACATAGTCTACTTAGCTATATGCCAGATGTGTTCCTCTTTCTATGTAGGAAAGACCAACCGACCTTTCAGAGATCGAATAAGAGAACACGTCTATCATATTAGGAAAGGTTTAATACATAATGCCTTAGCTAAGCATGTACTGATGACAGACACCTCACATATATTCAGTTTTAAAGCCCTTGAAGTGATATATCCGAACCCTAGGGGTGGTGACATCCACACGTTTACAGAAAGCAGGGAAAATGAATGGATACTTCTCTTGAAAGCTGATAAAGGTCTAGGCCTCAATGAGAGAGCAAGCCTAAAACCGAAATTGAGGCAAAGGAGGAATATAAGATAGAACACAGTTTTTATATATATTTATATATATATATATTCCTATGGAGAGAGAGGTATATTTTTACACAAAGAGACGGGCACATTATATTATGTTTTTAGCTGAAGAGCTTTAGAGAATAGATCTATGTATGTACTTTTATGTTTTTTGTGGATGTTTAAATATGAATTTTATAACATGAGTAATGCCCAGAGTACAATAGTTTAGAGCATCTTTTTAGGTATGAACACATATACATTTTTCAGCATGTGTACACATATATTGAATATTCTTATATATAGTGCACCATGACTGATTTTTTATAAGTTCTTTGATATATATTTTTAATGATATTTCTAATGATATTGTATTAATGATCTTTTATCATATTTATATACATATATATATATATTTTTTTTTTCTTGTTTATATATTTTCATGCTTATGATTTACGTTCAGGCATATATGTGGCTACTTGTTATACATAAACTTTTGATATGAATTTTCAAACTCAATGTTGTGATGTTTTAAACTCAGAAGCTCTATTATCTACTGTTTTTATAACAAAAGGAAAATAGATTCATATATTATTAATCTTCTAAGAAGCTTAAATATTGTATTTCATATAACTACATCTTTTGTCTGCATTATAAGCACTGAAATGTATGTTGAAATGTAGTATTTTACTGTAGCACACGTACTTAAATTCTGCATGAGCTTTGAATTTTAATGTCAAACAGGGATATTTCTTTAAGAACAGAAGTGTAATTACTGCTAATTAATGACAGAAGGTATATAAGCTCTGCATTTTCTAAGGAACATTGTCATAGATCTGAAGAAGCTGTGTAAGCGAAAGCGCTCATCTTTTTATTTATTAAACAGTTTATTGGTATTTTACCTAACTGTTTTGATTCGTTTGTTGGACTGTATCGTAGCTGAATTGGACCTGCTTACTCTGGGGTTTCTGACTGCTTCATTGATTAATACTACAAAATGGACTGACATACATAAATGATTGTTGCATAAGCCACACACTTAAAGTTAACCCAAAAAATGCACTACTGGCAAAGAAGTCCCTGCAAATTACACTATTAATATTACCTACCAATTTTCCAAAGCAATGTTGAGAGAATTGAGAATGCAGGTTAATAGCAACCTCAACCTTGATCATCATGTGTCCACAGTGGTAAGGATGGCCCTTTACATTGCACACCTCATAAGTAAGGGCATATCATCCAAGATTAAGGATGCTATCAATCCACTGTACTTGTCTCCCATCACACCTACAATAGAGTACAATGCTCCCTTTTGCATGTACATCACCAGACACCTGCAGCAGCTGGAGAGACCTAAGAGGTTTCTCACCCAGAAAATTGAGGTACTTTAATACATAACCTACACGTATAGACTGAAGGCCCAGTCACTGTACTCTGCATTGTATAGACTGCTGAGAGGCAACTTGTGGCTGGCCTACAGAGCACTCATGAAGCCTGCCTAAATGGAAATGCAACACCAACAAAACTCACTCACTGTAGAGACCTTAACCTAACCTGCAACATCAACAGGATATGCTTGAGCTTGAGAGACATATATGTCTCCCAGAGATTGACATATTTATAAAACAAGCTCCCAGTTCACATGAAACTGAGCTCCTCAATGACCCTATTTTAGCTCAGCTTGGACAATTGGATGGGAAGTCATAAATTTACCCTGGGACTTTCATCTATGTCACTCTTAGATAGGGGCAACTAGTGCTGATCATGAATTTGCAAATATTTCTATCTTGGTCTATAAGGGAGCATTGGTATACAACTTGGTTAGGCTTGAAAAGGCCCTAGGGCATTAGCCTAGTAACCTCCTATGAACCTAAGGCCATTATGGTAGTAGCCTCATATGAACCATTGAAACTATGAACCTATGCAGGCCTGCCATCTTAACTCACACATGGCCTTTTGATGTCATGTAATATATGTTTAGCTGCAGTCTTGCAAAAGTCAGAGTTGTGCCATGGCACTTGTGTTATGTAGTGTGCTCTGTAGTCTGTGTACTTAGATAGGTATGGATTCTATTCTCACTGCATTCAACTGTGTGTGGATGTGAGTGTGTGTGTGTGTGTGTGTGTGTGTGTGTGTGTGTGTGTGTGTGTGTGTGTGTGTGTGTGTGTGTGTGTGTGTGTGTGTGTGTGTGTGTGTGTGTGAGTTACAACTGTATGTGTGACACTATTACCATATTCTCAACAGGCTATGTTGATGTCATCAGCTATAACAAATTATTGGATATGTAGTAATCCCACCAGGGCATGGTCAGACACTGTCCTGGAAGCCAGGCAGATGTCACCTCATCCTATAGCAGACAGATTACAGTGGCATGTCTTTTTGTCTATCCACATACATCATGGCATGGATTGTAGGC
>NW_025050312.1:0-12147 GCF_019279795.1 Protopterus annectens
CTTATAGTATATTTATAAAAGTTTATGGTATGCTGAAACAAATCAAGTGGATGCTCTAAATCATTTTATTTATAAAATTATCTGCCTCTGTGAAAGTACAAAAGGTGACTGTACCACACAGATACAGTTAAATCTAAGATATAAATATCAACAGATTTTTTATGTCATATGGCATAGATATCAATAGAAAAGTTTAAAACTTTCCTCATCCTCCCATGAATTCTAATGGAATTTATCATATCAAAACAGACCAAGTGCTCAAAAACAAATCATAAAAACAGTGTAAGTGCTCAGTTAGAAACTTTCTGAAATAGATTAACTTCTTTTGTGTTTCAAATTCACTATATAATAAATAGGCAATTCCCAGAATGACTGATGCAAACAGATTAGAAATGAGGAACTTCTTAAGAAGAATTTGGTAAGAAGCTGTCATCTATGAAGGCTTTTATAATATAAACAGATATAAGTTTGAAGAGCAGAAGATAAAGATTAAGGGAATTGAAAATAAATAAAACTTGCAGCATTAGAATTGAATTAACATGGCGGCAGTGTAACATCTTTTTGTTAAAATCTTAAATGTGCTATAATTTTTTTTATGTTAACAATATAAATGCATAATGCGCGGAAATAATGTATGTATGTCCCCAATCATGGATGTCAACATTTACCCCATATTATGTATTACTTGGCCTATCACCATCCCGTGCAGTAAGCGATGATACAGAAGCCTTTAGTCTGGTCGCCGTCATAAAAGACATCCTTGAACGTATATCAGACCAAAAGCGATTAGTACCTCCACAGTCCAAAACATGCTAAACTCTTTCACCCACTAACATGGGTCTATTACATTCGACTCTGAGAAATACATTACACAGTCATCCCTTATACACGCTATTCCAGAGTCAGTTTAAAAGTCAATTAATCAATAAACCTGCTCATAGTTAAATTGGACAGTGCTCCATGTGTTGATGATAGCGTGACATATACAAATCAGTGTTGCATACATTGCTTAATGGACCACAATAATACAACAACAATGTGTTTATATAACCTACCAATATTGGTCAATACAATCAGTATATTGACACATATTTGATAATTGTGAGTAAACTAGCAGAATGTAGTGTGTTGATCATGGTATGAAATATCAGTAACTGTTGCATTCTGATTTGAAAGCATGGAATCAATAAGCCTGAATTGAAGCATAATTTGCATAAATATGAATGTACATAGAGAGTCCTACAATGTGCGGTGTGAATATGACTGTATCTCTTATATCCGATATGAAATGGAATGAACTGTAGTTGTTTACATCTTCAACCGTCCATGCATGCATCATATATCACGGGCATTGAGGAGAAATGCTGTGTAGTGTAGATGTATGCATGCTGAACCCTGGTTTCATACCTTTCTTTGTTACTGTCTAACGGATTACCTGTGTACACATCAATTACCATGCCATACCTTTTAACAACAGTTTGGCATGTGGTGTCGCGGCTTTAATTGTGCCCTCAATCTGCTGTGTGTTACCCGGTAATTATTATTATCAGCAATTCTGTACTAGCGTGTCATGTGTGACCTTCTTGCTTCTTTAAGGACCTGATCCATAATTGGCGGCCTTCCACTGGCCATATATCTGTCTGTAGCCGTCTGGGATCTGTCAAGTCCTTTCGGGACACTTTCCTGTTGCCGTTCTTTTTGTTTGCATATATGAGTACTTTGGTATGTATTTGTGCGCTATGATTGTGTGGAGCCTTTCTCCACGGGCCTCTGCTGACACTGGACATATATCAATGGCGTAGCCGGTCAACAACTGTCAATAACTGGATGTCTGAGGGGCACGCTGAAATTGAATTACAGGGTTATGATGTACCGTCATCAATCCATACTACCTTACATGCGTGATTCTATCCGCATTCTATGTTTGTCTCATCACATGGCGATGTGTTTCTCGTGCTGCGGTGCTTTACATGGCGTACCTGATTGCATACTTTCAGGGCTGACATTTATGAACATGTCTGGTTGACGTGGAGGACACATCCTTAACCTGCCTGCCGAGGGGGATACGCACCTGTACGTTTATTACCCTAATTGTGGTTTCGGCATGCTTTGTATATCCATTAATATGTTTACTGGCCCTGTGGCGGTTCGTGGTTCTGTGTTGGTTGTGACTATTCCGGTAACATATCTCCAGTCCAGTTGGCCGGGGCGTTAATGCGGAGGCATACCACCTTTATACCTGTAACGAGTGCTGCAGCATGGGCGCATTACGTACGTTCGCATTTATATGTTTCCATAGTGGTAATTCAAACAGGACTGCATTGCGTTTACTTGATTACTGTGACCACTACCACATTAGCTGTTCGGTGTCATTAATATGCATACCCATGGTGCCAGCTACATTTACATATCCCCCACCCCACCCCACCCCGCACTCTCGCATACGTCACTGGCAAACTCTCCTGGTGGGAAGGTGCGGTGCCTACATCTTGTTCGTATTCCTCCGTTCTATGGTAGGATTGCATAATGACCGCGGGGATGTTCAGATCCTGGGGGCTTATATCCCCAGCAGCATACAGGCCTTCGATTGTCAGGGTGTCCCTGTGGTTACTTTAGGTTTGGTCTTGGCTGATTATGCGAACTGCCCTGACCGTTATGCGAATGTTAAGATGGAGTCACGCTATCCCGCAGTTTGTCCGATCTATGATATATGCCCCCATAATTCCCTAACCGTGTGCGTAGTTGGCGAAACGTACCACGTTTATGCATGTTGTTATATTAATTGAACCACGGTCTGGGTCGAATGGACCCTACATTAGTAACCATATTCCTTGACCTGTCGCCCATATGCATGGGTTTAACATTCGTGATGGCTTTTCGCATAGCCGCGGACATGTCCGTTGCTTGTTTGTCCAGTCCAGCTCTGCTACTACCACATTTAACATGGTGAACAGGTAAAGACAATAGCGGGGACATCGGCCTCTCCGTCACTGTTTGTGTGGTCGCTATGTTGGCTTTGTTTACGAGAGAACAATTAACCGACATTGGTAACCGGACATCTCCATGATACGTCCACCGCGCGGGTGAAGCGTCTGCGATCTCGCGTTAGGCAGCGGACAGAGCTCATGCTGTGCCAGTATATTCTGGGGAATATATGATTTCTTGCCGCCAGATGATATGTCATACTAGCGGCTGGCCAGCGTCTGGTGGGTACCGCTGTATTTACTACGGCAAGAGGTGGCCTTAAGGATCGCCAACCAGTTGCAGTAGGCAGGCGTGCTCATGATGCCACCGCCATCAGCCGCTGCCCCGTCCTGGTCTACACCAAAATAAAGGCTTGAAGATTGCCCAGTGGAGGCTGGCGCCTAGGAGGCACCACCCTAGTTGGCCTATGCCATAAAGGCAGCATATGTATTAATGGATCTCCGGTCGGTTCATGGCACCGTCTGCAGTGAGTAGATCTAACGCGTACCACATCCGTGCATTGGTTTATTGCTGATGTTCCCACACCTGTGTTTGGACAACCACAATATGCTATTGGCTAATCTCCTTGGTGGTGCGGTTACCAGCCATACCTTTCTCAAAGCCAGATTACAGTTCTGAACACTACTGTGGTCTCCAGAGCCCCACAGGCAGTGGTAAGCTTATTATAAAACTACGCTGAATGGCGGTACATATCCTTCCACCAGCGCCTGGAATGCATGGATCAGGCAATCCCATACAAAACTGAGACTCTTTGTACCAAAGCCAAGCATCCAGATCTGGTGGATTTAGCCATGAACAAGCTCGACGACTGGAATTGCTTTACAAGATGGGGAGTGGATACTTGTAGGTAAAGACACCCTTGCTCATTGTATGCTGAAGAACGCTACAGGCTGTCGGGAAATCATCGGGGAAGTTCAACAGAGGAATCAACAAGAACTTCGACAGACAATCGCCAAAAGGCTTTCTTTAGCTATATTGGACACCTGGGAGGACCTTAGATATGCTCACACTGGGTTCAGAATGATGTGAGGGATGACTGAACCTACATTTGCCAACCTTAATGGCGAACTGAGTTCGGTGCGCTAACTACCCTCACCCCCTTGGAGAGATATCTGCTACCAGGGGATTGTAGATCCTGGAACTTCTGTGACACACAGGTGGAAATGCTCTCTCTCCAAGGCAGTAAGCCCCAGCATCCATGGGACCAGATGGTGTGGTTGTGTACTCATTAACTCAATGGGGGAATTAAACCCACAGTTAGGACAGCTGTTTAACCGTAGCCTCATCAGGATGTGCCAAATGGTGTACAAAGTGACTGTAGTCCCACTTCACAAAGGATGGTGCATCCACTGACCCTGGTACTTACCATCCCATTAAGCTTGACAAGCCTTATACCAAAATATGGAAGGATCATATTGGAAGTCATACATAATGACATAGGGACTTGCAGCGGATACAACCCAGTTTTACTTGGTCATTGGATAATTACCTTTTAAATGTGTCTGACTTTTGGATCAGTCACCAAGGCCATTGATGAGGGGCAAAGCAGGGTCCATGCAATACCTACACCTGGCAAAGGGCCCAGCCTGGCCGCAATGCCACACTCAGGTGTCATTTGTGATGAAACCCGTCTGCTTCGGATGAAATACATCCCCTTCCATGGAGAGGTTTACGCAAACTGGCTAAGTGACTAGAACCCACCACGGTCTACATGGTTGCTGAAGCCATGTCATGCTCCTCCAGCCGGTCAGGTGTTTGTTACAGGGAATCAGTCCCTGGGTCCACTATTTTCCCACATCCTACGTTTCAAAGAAATTTCTAAAAGCAAACACAGGGGGGTTATGGCTGACAATGTTTTCAGATGACTGCAAAACCCGGGTGAACGGGATCAACTGGTGCCAGGCATGGCCTGCACAGCTAAATGCCGAGAATGCATGAGTCATACCCGCCCGGGAAGAAACGAGGTTACCATATAGGTGGCACTCCACTGAAGCACAGAGTTACCAGGGATCTGGGGACCCGTGTTGTCGGTGACTGTTGTTTGTTGCGCACGTTGCCGCGTCAGTTAGATAGACCTTCTACATTACCCACCTGATCTTGAAGGATTCCATACCACATCAGAGTCATTATCCTTGTGCTCATCACTCATTACCTATGATTGGTACGCCAATGCCCGTTCAGAATGTATCTGACCCGACACCTGCGGTGGCTGGGAGAGGCAACGACAGTTCATCCACAAAGCGGATGCAGGGTCTCAGGAATATGTGTTATGCTGACCGACTAGAAAGGGTTCCATCCTATTCCATAGCATACCACTTGCCCAGAAGTGACCTGTACCCTGGCATCAAGGCCAGGTCGACCAATTTGATATTGTAACGCCCTGCAGAATCTACGTCCTCAGAATCCACAAGGGCAGGTGGCGTACACCTTAGCACTGTCATTAATAGAAGCGTGCGGGTGGGACAGATTCATCAGCCAGACACTCACACTATGCTGTGGAACAACATCCCAGTACATGAGACAGAGCACCTGGCTGGCCTTGTTTAGTATTTTGACAGGATGTCTGAATTGCTTTATTCAGCTAACCTTGTAAAATGAATATTTACTTTACCACACATTTTTAATCTTTACATTTCCATTTGATATGTTTTGCATTATTCATCCTTAGTGTTTTATGTGTCTATGTAATGAGGGTTCATTTATATTACTAGGTGTCTCTAGTTCTTTTAATATATGGCACAATCCTAGAACATATATATGTAACTTATACACTCGGAACGCTGGAAAACATTATGTTGGTTCTTCTTTCGCATTAATACATATATTTTTATTTTTAGCGGAAGAATATACATTTTGACAATGTGTTTACTCTGTAATCCTGTAACCAGGTAGACTTTTGAAACATTGTACTAGGCATTTAATTAATATAGCACATCTTATTTACTGCCCAATTGGGGTTTCAAATGTAGTAGGTTGGGCAAATTGTATGTATTCTGAAGCAGTCTGCTTATGAAGCAGGCGAAAAGCTACAATAAACTAGGATGACTGCATTTAATTCCTGAGGGGCTCTGAGTGAGTCTGACCGTTTCTAGTGCCTCATTGTTGCTGGACTTTCTCATCTGGGTCTGTGTTATTTGCATGCAGGAATCAAGTGTGGTCCCTATGTATTACAATGTAATGCCTGAACAGTGTAATTCCACGGGTTTTGCAATGGGTGCCATCTTGTTCCTCTGTTGTCCATCATAGCAGATTGCCTACTGGACACTGGTATAGGGGCTGTACATTTCGGCTGCATTTAGCATTCTCGGTGGATGCTTTGCATTATTAGTAGAAGTTAGGCGGTACTATACCCACATCCCTCCAAGGGTGGACTAAAGGATTACCTCGCGAAACAACGCAATCCCAGTTTCTACACCCGAGGATCCCTTGACTGCAACAATTGACGGTAGCCGATACATCCTTCATGTGTGCGGGACTGTGATGTGGGCAGCATATGGACTTCGGTACCCTGGTATTTCTATTCACGTGCTGCATTTCATGGACGCTATCATCAACATTAAACCGCAGCTTGCGGTGCATGTATGTGGCTGTGACTTGGTCATGACAATTAGTTCCAGTTAGGTGATGGAAGCTGTACGCATTCCATGAATAAATTTTTAGATTTCTAATGGACACCACTGTGTGCATATGTAAAGTGTAAGAGCTTGTGGGACTGTCCTTAGCTGGCCAGTGGGTTTGACTGATGCTTATTGGCATTTCAACAATGCGGATAAGTTGCTACCTTTTCCAAGCTAAAAGTGGGACATTTTGGTACCAAACATCAATTTTACGAGCCAAAACATACTCCACGATCCAATACAAAGGACGAACTTGCCTTTTTGCACAAATAAAGGGTTATTCTTGGCCAGCATTTTAGTTGTATTCTGTTTATTATAACATTTAGGTGTTTCCAGATACAGAAAGGACTGTTTTATGCAACTATCGCTAAAATATAGGAACTAATTCGTCCTAAATCGGGACAATTCCATTTTACATCTTGCTTGGAACACAACTGCCCAAGAGGACTGTGCCTACGCAAAATTAGGTTAATTAGAGACCCTATTAGCGGATGTCTCTGTGACTACTTCCATGAATTGTGGTGCTTTCTGGGGAACCGTTTTTCAGAGACCAGAACCCAATGGGTGTACATCCAATGTTGCAGGTTAACGGCAGCTTTAATTAATCCCCAGAGGTCCAGTTTGGGAAGTATATGTCACGCATTGTTAGACAACACCTCAAGACTAGGTAAATCAGGAACTTTAGCCCGGTCTTGCCGACCATTGCAAGTGTACTTAGCTAACAGGTGTCAATACATGTATGATAATACATATTGTCAATACCGGCGGTAATCTGTATTATTTGGACAATGGCTGCATTGTCGATTTAACTGGAGTGTTGCGCGGTTACATACATTGCTTGCTCAGAGGCAGACTTTAATTCTAGACACAACTGTAACGGTCTCCTTTGGGACCCTATTGATGGTGGAAACAGTACTGCAGCCCTGCATCACTCTATATACCATCTACCGGTACCTACGGGACTGCATGAACCAGGCTTCCCTTACCCCTATGGTTCATTGTACCAATGCCATCCAGTGTGGTGTACCCCAACCATACAAGCTGTACAACAGAGGGGTCTCTACTACAGTAGACGAACACGCAGGTATGATACCCTTGGTCATTATATTGACTACAGCTGTTATGAAAAGCATGGTCCAGGGCACATTGCACAGATATACCTACATGGACCTGAAAGCTTACAATCATACCACCTTCATTTATGCTCAACACCTGGAATTCTCTCACATATGCTCTACAAACTGGGTTCACGATGAAGTGTAAGGTTTACTCAACGCTGACTGGCAAAATCTGGGCCCAACAAGTTGGAGGACATCTCCCACCCTCCCCACGCGGAGATGTCTGTACCAGGTTTGCTTGGTCCCCAAATGTTCTTGACACTGGTGGGACATGTCTCTGCTCAGGGTGGTGAACATAGCATCCATGAAGACCAGCGACCCGACTGTGTACTCCACTATCTCGTGAGGAGATTAGACCCACAGTTGGGACAGCTGTTTCTTTGTAGCCTCACCTCAGGTAACATACCCAAGTTGTGTTACTTACGGCTTAACTGTAGTCCCGTCACAGGGCCAATGCTCCTCACCCTGGTTATTACGTCCCATTACCATGGGGAGACCTATCTGCAAAGACATGTGGAGGGATCATACTGCGGCTCGTAAATGGAGGCATAGGGACCTGCATACTTTACATCCAACCTTAGTTTAGCTTGTTCAGAGTGGTTCACATGCCTTTAAAACAGTTTAGCGTTTCAGGACAGTCACCCGAGCCCAGCTAATTAGAGTCTTGCAGTCCATACAGCCCTACTCGACCTAGCAAAGGCAGCTAACACATTACACCTCAGGTGCTCGTTGGTAAGCCCATTTAAGCTGGGATGGCCAGTTATGTACATCACAGGATGTGTTAATAAACTGGCTTTATGTGGCCACGGCCTGCCTTGGTCATAGTTGCTGGCAGCATGTGGAGACCTACTGCCTGTACCATGGCCGGTGTCCCAGCGGGCCTTCCCTGCGTCCCTCCTCTCATGCATCTACATTTCCACATGCAGGCACACACAGGGGTGTTATGGGCAACATTGTTTGTAGATGACTGCAAAACAGGTGCCATGGTGGGGACGGGACATCTGGCCTGCTGTATCCTTCAAGGGGCCTCCCAGATATGCATATCTCCTGTCAGGGACATGTCCCACAGCTAAAGGCAAAATGTGTACCTGTCGAGGAATAGGTCACCCCTGTCCAGCATATTGGTGCCTGTCCACTGAGCGCAGGGGTGATTACCAGGGATCAGGGGACAGAGTTTGTCGGTCACCATTCGTTCAACACACACGTTGCTATCATGGTTCAGTGGGACTTGTACATTGCCCACCTGTTTGTGCAGGGATTCACATCTACATCAGGGTAGGTCATTGTCTCCTTGTACCCATTACGTGTTACACCTATGATTGACTACATTGCCCCATTCGGAGGGTATCTGACCCAACACCTACAGCAGCTGGGAAGGCCTCATAGGTTAATTGTCATACAGATGCAGGGTGACATGGATTTGTGTAATGATGCCCCACTTGTAGGACCCCTGCCCCATTCAGTCACATACCTGTTGTTTGGTGTTGACCTGTGCCTGACATACGAGGCCATGTCAACCCATATGTCATGTCTATGCTTCACCTACTGTATCTGCATCCCTCAGAACCACAAGGGCAGGTGACATGAACCTTGTCACGGTCATTAATGGGATGTGTTGGTGTGACACATAGTCCCCGACACTCACAATGCTGTGGATCTACATCACAGTACATGTGAGACAGAGATCCTTCCTAGCCTTGTTGGGGGTATGTTGTCCATTGGATGGGGATTGCGGGATATAGGCCGGGATTACATCAGTATCACTGCTTGACAGAGGTACAGCAATATCATAAGTATTTTATCTCCGGCACAGAAGGTTGGCAAAGTAAACCTAACTATGGTGTAGGGTTCTAGCTGAACGTGGGTCGATGGCCTACCCTGTACCTATGGACATATGAACCTATATTCATAGTTTGTCCCATTTACACTTGTCTATCCCCTATCCTCTTTCTCATGTGTATATTTCTGTGGCACATGATTGTCCTCTGTATTACTGCAGGTATGCTGTCTACAGTGTACTTACGTCACGGTTTATGACAGTGTATCTGTGTCCCTAACACTGTGATACTGAGGACTACCACACATCCTTCACAACATTACATGCATATGTCCATTCTATTCTTCTTTGGCCTATGGGGGGGTGTTAAGGCAACAATTACACAAGTCCCTGTTTGTGCATGCTTCATGTTGGTGTTTGACCAGCCTCCGTTGCAGTCGTGTGTTGGACGGTAGTGTTTCTGTGTGTTTGGCATGTGTTTTTATTGCCGGTACATCTGTGGGAGGTGTGGTTGGCACATGTTCCTCTTTGCAGGGACACCCATCCTGGGGTTTGTGTCATGCATCTGCACTTGGCACGTGCCATATGTCCTGTACTATTCCCACAGTCATGTATGCCTTCATGCACTACTACTGTGTGTTACTGGCTGTTTGTATGTGGTACACATGGTGATTGTGGTGGTTGGCTTGACCTATTCCCATGCTAGAACATACACATCTGTCAATTATGTTGTTTAAATCCAACTGTAACACTCATTAGTCTTTTCAAAATGACAGTCAATAACACAGGAAGCTCAGATTAACAACGTTTTATTACTGTGCACCAGGAGGCAAATAACTATGCAGTACAAGTTTAGAGTTTTGTCTGACTATAAAAGAAACAGCTGTATGAGTATTGTGTTTACAATCATCTTTTGCCCACCTTAATGATGTGGTCAGTCACAGGGCATTTACATCACTTAGTCCACAATATTGTATTCCTACAACAGTGCTAAGGTAATGCTTATTAAATGTTTTCCATGAGGATAGCACAGCCTTGCAGCCACATAGTCAATTAGACTGTCCTTCTGTAAATTCTGCTCTGTCAAGGTTCCAAACTGTTCAGATACAATTGACACTTCATTTCCTACTAGGTTCCTTTGTCTCTCCGGTGAGCAGCTGTACTCTGTCTTAGATAGAGCTCACAAGGCCATCCTCCTCAGTGGAAGGATGACAGATATACCTGTACATACATTTATTATTCTCTAACCCAGCAGATGACTAATGCTGACTGACATACACCTGCTGCACTGGTTACCGCCAGGGTCAGGGTTCGATCACACTGCAGCTACAGTACAGGCAATTACATGCATGATAAGTTCTACTGCCATATTGTAAATTAGAATAATATGCATTATACACTATTTGCTTCTAAACTAGCATGTCATGTATATGTTTAAAGATATATTTTGCTAACATTCTCCCTCCTTTGTTTGCTTCTATTCTATCCATAAACATATACAACATTATTTCATTCCCTAGCCTCTTCCTTTTGGACGTTTAACTAGGCAAGTCATTTGTTGTACATTTCAGAAAGGTTTTCATTTTGTATTGACAAATACCACTACAGGTCTTGATACATAGTCTCGGTACAAATTGCAAAGTCCCTGACTAATATTTTCATGCAAAGTATCTTGCAACAGACACATGCTCCCAATATGAGAGAACAACACAAATGGCAATCAAGATATTCAGTATGCTAAACCCCATCCACCAAATGGTTTGTGGAAATGGTTCGTCAGTGGGTTTGGGCCGGGTTTCCCGCCATGGTGACACCTGCTGTATTACCTCTAGGTGGGCATGGATATTGTGCTTATTTGGTACTTAGACACAGCGGTCTTTTTTTAAGCCCCACAACCATTTCTCCCCAAAGGGTGCAGTCGGCTATTACATTTTGTGACACAACAGTTCTCATTGCATCCAGTTCATCAGTCACAAGTTCAAAAGCGGAAAGTCACATTGCTCATTCCTCCGACAGGTTTTGAAACTTCCTCTGTTCCCTGATTGATTTCACTACTCCACAAGCTGGGATTGTTCCAGCCCAGGTATAAAGCTGTCACTCAAGTCCATATTTAATATTCCTTTATCTCTTGCAGAAGAATGATTTTCAGAACAGCTTCCATTTCACCCACTGGATTAGTAGGGTTTCTCGACTGTGTTCCCAGTTCTTGAACTATATGTCTTAAGTTCGTTTTCCCCCGAGGCAATTGTACAGTATGTCATATGACTGGAGCCAGAAACCCAAAAACAACTGCCGGACCAATTCTCAGGTAACCATTGATATGCTTTTTCCCCAAAAAAATAACAATATTTACTTTACTACTGATGCGGGTTAACTCTGCATGTAACATTTTCCTGTCTATGACAGAGGACTGTTTATACAATTCAGGATGTTTCTGCACATCTTTTAACATTGTTCTCATGAAGTTCAATACAAACATGAATGGTGCTACAAAGTATGTGATCTTTGGCTGTTATATGCATTTGTAAGACACAGTTATGTTACAAAATTTCTCCCACCAACTTGAACTGTATCATGTTTATGGAAATTTTTTTTAAAAAAGAACCCCCCAAATTCCCCCTTTTTGTTTTGGGGAAAACAAAAAAAACAT
>NW_025050313.1:0-14436 GCF_019279795.1 Protopterus annectens
GGGTAATGGAAAATTTGACAACTGCACAGTTACTCTGTCCTTTGACATAAGGGGGCCCCATGTCATTAGGCCCACAGGCATCCATTGGGAGTGCCACATAAGGTAACAATGTGTTTCCTTTATTTACTGATCTAATTAGCTTACTGATAACCTTGACTATTTAAAAAATCCACCATGACAGTTGGTCAAGGCAAGCATTCTATGTGCTTACTGACATGTTAAATGCTAAAATGTGATTTGACGTGCTAACACATAAATACTAATGAAAACTTTAAAACTCCCCAGCCGGGACTGAGACTTGTCACAGAAGGCAAGAGGAAACATTACAATATGATGCTTACTTATTTAGTAAAGTACTGTTATAATGTGAAAACCAGAAGAATCATTCCGCTACTGTGTTTAGACAGTTACTTGTTTTAGCCACTGTGGCAACTCTTCTGATGTGAAAATGTTGGGATGTGGTGTTAAGGAAAGAAAATAATTTTACTTTTCTTTCTCACATATTTTACGCTTTATTTTTCATTTTTATTTTTACTTATTACTTATTATTTTTACTTACTGCTTATTATTTACTTTTTACTTTTTATTATTTTTTTATTAATGACGTGCTCAGGAAACAACATTTATGAACATGCACCTTGAGATGATGTTTGATGTCAAGTGATGAATGTGAACGTAGTACAACTTTAAATTGACACTATGTATCTTCACTAAATGATGTACTGGCAATAAGCTCTGATAGGTGGCGACTTTTCTCGAGGCCTGATGTCTTACCCCGTTTTTGGCTCAGGAAGCTTTTTGGTGTTTACAATCGTATTGATATATGACCTCTGTCATATTTGTTAAAATGGAAGGTGATACCCACCTTAAATGCTGGGCCACGCCCACTAGGAGTTAAAGGTGCACACTCAAAAGCTCTACTGAGGAATGAGTTAAGGGAAACCACAATCGGCAATATGAGTAAGACATCTGGACATCCTGCAAATACTGCACAGCCTGTAGGTATGGTGCATACACAGGGTAGCATAATGTAGCATGTAGTTGATGTGTGTCCACATACCTTGCATATGTTGTTATATTATATGATGTATACTGGTCATTACGCACGTGACGCGGGATATACTGGCCATATGTTCAGTACTGACTTTACCAGGCAACTCCAGGCTCATTGGCTGGGAGACACCCACTCAAGACAAAGAAGGTTTGTGAGCTAATTTGAGGTGTACCCAGAAATGGCCAGTAGCCCTTCCTGTGTGTGTGAGTGGAGGCTGGCCAGGCCCACCTGTTCCACCTTGTCTCTGGCATTGCAGTGGCACTCTGTTTTGCATGACGTATCAAGTCCCAGGCAGTGTCTGTGCACCTGCTGGTAGGTGCGGTTGTGGCCACCCACCCCTGCTGGACCCTACTGCAAAGATCCTGCCACAGGTCGCACCCCGCTTGCCATGGCAGACACATGGCTAAATAACACCTCGTAGTTCTCAAGTGGAGGTACGGAACATCATCCTCCTGTCACAGCGTTGGTAGGCATGTACGGTGGCATTATCTGTAGGATATGATGAAGGTGACAGGTCATACTTATAGACAAGTGTACAGCATACGCACATACATTTCTAGTAGTACATCTGCACAGTTATCTTTTGCAAATCAACATGACACTAAAACGACTGGCATGTATGTGTCACACAATAGTAACAATCTATTATGCATTGATACCATCCCCATATATGTGTGTGTCACCTCATTATTGTTCCTACTGTATGTGATCTGTCATGTTGGCTTGTCTGTCATTCACTGGTGTTCATCTACACATGCCTGGATGAATCTACGGTAATGTTGTTGATCTTGATGCTGTGTATGGCGTCATATATCAACACACACAGCCTTACTGGACTTGGGCAGTGACAATGCACTGGTGGCATGGAAACCTGTACAATGGTATCTGTTTTGCCATAGACATCTACACTGTACTGGTATGAGCTGTTCAACATCCTGCCACGATCATTTGTCTTGCACATGTGATATTACGGGACAATGGCTAGTCGGATGTCATTCATAGGCACACTATAGCATGGCGGGCTGGGTTTCTAGCTGTATCCCACATCCATTACACCACCGCTGAAAGTACTGGTGATGACACAATAATCAGATAGTTGATACTACATCTACCATACGCCATCACACCACAAGGACAGGGAGATGATATGTGTGAAACGCGTGGCAGGACTGAAGTATGGGATATGTCATACGGCGGTACAGGATCGTCCAACATGTGTTATCCTAGTCAGGACGGTGTTGTCCACGATGTCTTCAGATCAGGCTATGGACATGCAGCATGTCGGCAAGATAGTGTGGCATAGTGTCGGTATGCAAGGTGGATAGCATGCTGCATACTGAGGCAGTAATGTGAGGCTGGGAGACGGCCATCCACGCATGGGCCCTACCCCTGGAGGGTATATGTGTTCCAATACACGCACGGTGCTGCGGCGCCTGTCCAATGATCTCCTCGTGTCAGTGATACCACCCCTGCTGCGTCATGGAAATTCTTGATGACTACCTGTGGGGACAGGGAGATGTCTCAGCCCAGGAGGTGTACTGCACTGGCTACTACCCCTAACACAGTGTCCATAATGTTGACCACAGCCTAGGTGTTACTTAATGTTAGGGTATTCCCTTAGTGGGTGTCATTGCTGGGATATCATCCACCTGCATGTGCACATATGTCACACACTCCACACACAGCCCATTCTGTATGTTGTTTGCAACACTGGTAACCACGCCCAGTCGCGCTATTCACATCCTCACACAGACATTGACATTTGTCTGTGTGGTAAGTGGCTACAATGGTGCAAACATTAACCCTGGTTTACTGTAGCTGACACTGTGTGATATGCAGCGTCACTGTGCACCTTTAGTAGCTGTGAGTCTGTCAACAGGCCAACAGCAGAACACCCTGTGACATACAGCACTAGCCAACATCTGTACTGTCTTGTACATCTGTACTGCTAACATCTACATATTGATGGTCTGACTGCAGACTAGCACTGGCAGTGTTCTGATGCGGTGCCACCAATCATGACTGGACACTTGTGTTGATATATCCAACACCCCATCTGTAATGTATGGGCATGTCAAATTATTCAGAGCTTGCTGCTATGAAGCCAATGTCAGCTTAGCACCCATTTCACACAAGTCCCTCACAGGTACACTGTCTGTCCACATTTCCAGCTTGCTTACAGTACAACAGCTATCGCACACATATCACTCACATTCTGTGAGACATGGGGCTGGCATGCATGCAACGCACATACCACTTATATACAGGCATGTCCAATAAGGTCGACCTGTGCCATTGCCCGTCACCATGATGACTATGTTTGCACATGTGGCATGAGCTATTCTGCACACAGTCAATGCATACCCCAACATACAACACAGCCTGTGGGATGTGCCATATGCAGCCCTGTTGGGGTTACATTGTCACCAACCTGACTGCACCTGGATAGTCATCTGGGATGCAACATTGGCAACACACCCCACTCATCACATAGTCCCACATGATCCCCACCACAGCTGCCACATACGGACATTACCCTTTGCACAGTACCCTCCATACTCTGTGTGGGCACCAACGCAGCCCACATCGCCGCAAACACAACCACACCAACCTATAGCCCTTGTTAGACACTTAAAGCCCATCACATACAGTCAATAGGGTGTCACAACATGTTACACAACATACCTATCATAGGTGACTGCTCGGTATTACACTGCTGTTCTGGGCTCCAAGAATACAACAGGCTTAGTAGTCACTACATCCGCTGTCAAGTAAACTGGTTCTTGCAACATAACCTATGCACATGCCACAACCAGTGGCACGAGTGTGACTGTCATTTTCTGCGTTTGTGTGACTGGTGCTGTATTCCCAGGGCACAGATTACGTGGTGCAGGGCGAAATAGCCCCACCAGTGTTGTAGCCCTGATGGTGTGGTCTGAGCTCTGAGGAGCATTTTGCGGTCATCTGGACCTCTTACAACTGTACTACGAGCGACTGTGTCACTCCCAACAGTTGTCCATGCTTCTGCTGTCATTCCACAGATGTCTGCTATATGTCCACTTTGACAGACCTGGTCAAACAACATGATGCTGTGGCACAGTTGACCTGCACCTGTCAGCCCTGGGAGTACGGATCACATGTCGGACTCTTGCTGCTTTTATACCTTCCGTCTTGCACAGTGCCCACAACAGCCACCACCAGAATGGGAACTGGCTAGCAAACATGTGGTCATGTCACACAGCTTGACATCATCCCCTGTAACGATGCAAGGTACACCGATACTGCACCACTTCAATATCTCTGCAGTGACTCTGGACCTGCCTCTGGCTCACACCTGATACTGCACCACTTCAATATCTCTGCAGTGACTGGGACCTGCCTCTTGGCTCTGCAGAGCACACCTGCAATGACTGGTTATAGAGGTTACGGCTGAGGTGTCCCCATATTCCACTATGTTGTACACACATCCCGGTTGGTTACTTAGCACAATGCATCACAGGTGCTCCACGTGCAAATAACTGTGTCCGGAACTGCTATGCACAGTATTACCAGCTGCGGATTCAACATACCCCACAGTTACCAGACCTCATTTCATGGTGTATTGGACAGTTGGAATCATACTGCTGCTACTGATGTGAGACTGACAGTAACCCACACTTAACTGTGATAGCCGCACATGTACCGGACATCAGGGCGATGCTGTCCGTGAGTCATAACTCCTCCGCCTCGGGTTGGCTCACACCCATGCACACCACCTCCAAGACCAACAGTATCCTGACATGGACACTACCAACACAGACTGCTGTTCCACACCTGGGGTTATCCTCATTGGCAGGGAATCCGAACATATGCTACTCACCCTTGTTAGCCATATACGCACCACACACTTCACAGCATAACCACAGTAGATGAGTACTACAACACCTACTACAGATGTCGATGACAGCGGTAGTTATCATGACACATGTGTGGTGACAATGCACATGCAGACACTGGAGACATACCTAGGTGCACTTCATTAGCATGTACACGAAGCATGGTGGATCATGCTATTCCACACAGAGCCATGATGGTACACACCAGATAACAGACAACACTTGAGGTGCGGTTCCATGGACACATACTTACAACAGCAGGTGGGGCTAAGGCACAGTGGTGTACATTCCCTGCTGGGTGGGTAACTCCTGGTCAGCCTTGGTAGGGCCATGGGATCCTCATCACATACTCCATAACTAGCTGCTACGTGACACATTACTGCGACACATTCCAAGATGTACCACAGGCATTATGGTGGTAAGGTCAGTAGTCGTATGCAATACCTGTAATATCTGCTCATACATACAACTGTCACTCTGGAACATGACAGTAACAGGTGATGTTGGCAACATGCTGTCTGATGGCGCCACGCACATTACACCCTCTCACTCCCTATGTAAATAGCTATTCCTGCAGGAACATTGCGGTGTACCTGTGGTCGCACTCTACACAGTACTGAACTGCACTTATATGTCCTAGGACACTGGCCCCGTCACCCCACAAAATCCCAGGCTGTGATGTCCACAGACCTCTGAACGACATGTCTCCCCACTGGGACACTGTATTCAGTAATAGTTTTGTACCACATTGTGGCCCTGACTGGCACACAGCCACAGTTACACTCCACACAGGTGAAGCCACAATGACTGGGACTGGCTGCCCTACACACCACTGGACTGTTCTGCACGGCCATAGGGCACATCATCATGGACATCACCGGCTGAGTCTTTGTTGTGCCCGGTCCTTTGACGCCAGCTGGGTTGGTCTTGTTAGCCACAGCATGACTCCTACACTCTGTTGAACACCTTTCATACAGTTGCTTATAGTTGATGATGACACGGGGTCCACACAGCCTACATTGTCCTCTCTCGTTGCCTTTTCAGCACCGCTTCCTCCATTCTGGTATTGACAACATACACATCCACCTACACATCACAACATATGTCTCAGGATGTTATGCAAAGTGGCTAATGGATGGGACACACACTGAGGGTGGCATACCATATCACATACACTGCATTCCAGTTGTTAATTGGCATACCAGTCCTCAGTCATGGGGCCTCATGTTCGGTATGCTTCCTGAGGTACAGGCTACTACTGAGGGGACTTCCTGCCTAGGCTTACATAGACTCACTGCATACCAAGCGCCGTTGTTGGATCCACCAGCTGATATACAGACCTCATCCATAATGGGTGTGTCACTGTAACAGATACCGATATGAACATCATGGCCTCAACCTTACGACACTTGCAGGGCGAACATTATCTTTGCAGAACACCACCACCCACTGGTTATCACATAGGTGTTAGTCTCCTACAAACATGCTCTATTGTACATGTTTGTAAACACATGTATGCTCTACACACTCCTGTGATTACCACATTGCCACTGTGGTGTGGATATCCTTCTACATGTCCGCGCACATGTTCAGCCTGGTGTAGCTGGCATTGATGTTCCATTAAATTTCTGGAACACCGGACTTTATACACACATCCATGGGTACAACACCTGCTTAGGTGTACCTTACATAACAGCTTACATAACCCAACATTAAACGCCATGATGTTTATTGGCTACATAGTTAAAGCTATGGCTGATGTATGACACCATAGTCTGTACACATTTGCAGACTACATACTCAGGGTGACCTCTGCTGCAAAGACAGGGCCCATGTCTGCAAACATGTTAATGGATATACTCCGTGACACGCCGCATAAAACAAAAGCCACTATGGAGCATGATGCCTGCGGATATGTGCACACGCAACAGTGTGTGGCATGTGCTTGGGGTAGCATTCCAGGCCGGACATCACCATGCTTTGGGGACAAGTTTCCTATGTACATCAAGCACATGGACAGTCAGGTGCCCCGTGAGGCCCTTGCTTGTGGATGGTGGACACATATACGCCAGGGATCACTGCAGGGCTGGAACCAGCAGAGATGCAGGTTACACATGCCTTTCTGTCTCACAGGACACTACCCTAGAGAGGTGCCACTTGTGCACACTGTAGTTGTTGTTACACTACAGACCTGCCAGACTGCATGGTACCCCAGTACTCATAACCTGTGGGAGCTATTACATGTCCTTTGTGCATGGTTACTGAAGTAGCCCTTCCATTTAGATTAGCTGTCACGTTATATTACAATGTCCCGCGACTACAGGCCATATGTATCCCGTTATTGTACACAATTCAATCATGTTCTTGTGTTTGTCCGTCACATCTCTTCTGCTATCCTAGTATGGGAGAATGTTTGCATCTTGCAAATGCACAGAGGGATTATATTATTTATTTCATTGTAACTGTTTATACATAAATTAATTACATACTACTCACATCACTATACGATACCTTTGTTATGCATCATATGCCTGTTCTCCTGTGTAGCATATCTGACATATCATCAGTCTACTTCGTACTATACATTATACATGTTTTACATGGTATCCCATAATTCAAAGCATACTTGCACAGAGGGACCACCTTAGACATGTCATTGACGTTATATGCCCATACACATGCGTACTGTTACAGTATATCCACATGGCACGTACTTATTGGACATACCCTGCCACTGACGGCGGGTCGTATGACATTGTTCTGTTTAATGCCGTCATGTTGCATCCCTTGTGGTGTCTGTGCTGTTTACCTTGTGGCCCACTGCTGGACGCACAACTTCTACAAGCATTAGTACGATCAGCAAGACATCACTACATAAATACCATTCCCCACTTTATGCGTGGTGGACACATGTAATTACTGTAAACCAGGCTATGCATACACTGACATAACTTAATACAGAACATACAATACATGCAGTTAGTGTTCTACATACCTTGATAGCGTTCCGGTATTTCATCTCTATCTCACTCTTCTGTATCACTCTTTAAACTGTTTTACGGTATGAGCATACAGTTTGCATATCTGGCAAGTCATCCTTATATATGTCAATACCTGCAACATGTGATTTACTGCCGCCAATTGGTGTGACTAATTACGTGCACTTCAGCTGTGCAGCTACTCTATTCACCAATTACGCGGCAACAGTGGGGTATAATTGAATTCTCCACTTGGGTGTTGGCCATTTGCCCTGGCTTCGGGGAGATGGCCTGTATTGTGTTTTGTTGTGTGTAATTACAACTGCTATGTGTAGAGCCAAGTGTATTTTGGAGTCATGTCCCCCGTGGATTGTGTGTGTGACAGCTTGAGTATGTGGTTCTACCTCAGACTGTACCTTGCTGTATCCCACCCGCCTGATAACAACAGACTATTGCAAACACCTGTACCATCGCTGTTTGTTCCATTATATGACGGATACAATTTTTGTATGGTGCCTTTAAATGTATGTCTCTACAAGATATGTTAACAGTTCAGCAGATGTACTGACAACTGGATGTTTGTGCTGTGATTACGGTCTGTATTGCTATTGTTTCCAGTGTGGGGGATGTAGAAGTGGTGTACTTAATGCCATATGCTTGCCTTAGGCTTGCATTTCTAATGTAGTCCATATATATGTGTGTGGGCCCCTTCCCACCACAGTGCTACTACCATTGTAATTTCTGTTATGGGAATTTACTTTGGGCTGTTGTTAATTGGTTTCTATATGGTATGCAGTGAGGTTGATATCTCCATACCTGGATGTACAGCGATATGTGCAGGATATTTAAATGACCGCTATCCTTGGGTGGTGTTCGTCCCAGATATTTGCAGTCATTGCAGTGGTGTTGGTGTCAGACCCTCTAGTATGGCTTGCCACCTTTCATATGGCCATAGTTGACACTTGCGGGTCAAACAGTGGTGTTTACAGGCTGACATATGGCCACGGTCAGTACACAGGACAAAGTACTTTTTATCCTCATTACATACCAATTGTTCTTGGACCTTTAACTACTTATCGGTTTGTGCGTAACATTTCCGTTTCTTATACAGGCATGAGTATTTCCTGCAGCTATTGTATAATATTTGGGACATACTAATGTCCTAAACTCCTCAGACAGTTGCCCTTGTAATGTTTCATGTCAAGACACACCTGCTCAGGGGCTGTCCTCCCAATGTGGGACAGGTAAGTTTACTGCGATGTCACGGCTAGCTATACCTGCATCTCCACTGTAACCATTCACCTCCGAGTTGCCACCTACAGACACGATGTGGACACACACACACACACACACACACACATACACTTTTACAGTCACACGGAATGCCACATGTCACCTCACCATTGAATAATATACAGGCTACATCACTCACAACCACAGTTGTACACGTTCTTGTGAGACCACACTGGCTGGCAGCGGTGACTACATGTCCTTACTATCGTCATATTGCTCATGGTTCTACTGTTCCAGTACTGTGTTCTTTCTGTCTTTCAGCTTCCTGGTTACGTGGTGTCGTGTGTGACATGTTCCAGTTGGCGGTATCCTATTTATTTGTACGTCAAAGGTGTTTTGAATGACGTTGACCTATCTGTATATTTGCAGATGTCAGTGACTCCTTATATATCGACATATATCACACTATCGCCCTTTCTATCTGTATTATATATGTGTAGATATATATATATATATATATAGTATATATATATATATATATATATATATATATATATATATGTATATATATATATATATATATATATATATATATATATATATATATATGTATTATATCTCGACAGGGGTGGTGACAGGCATCGCTGTTTTCATTGTGTGTTTGTTGCATGTGTTTCCTGACTCGCACATTTGTGTCTGTACCTGCATACACACTTGCCATAGGTTAAGATTACCTCCCATCCCACTTTGCGAGGGACAGTCCTCTTTGTGCAGTTGTGTCCTGCGTAAATATTTGCAGAACATAGCAAATGTCCCGGCAACTCGGGACAAATATATTCTATAGTTTGGCGTAATAGCTGCATAAAACACTTATTCTGTATCTGACCCACCTACATGTTACAGGACATGGAACACATACCTGCTGACCATTACTAGAATAAGCTTTTTATCTATGCAAAACTGCTGACGTGCTGAAGTTTTCATACTGGCCGGTTTAGCGTGTTTGTCCTGCAGACATCTGGCGTGAGTGTCCCACATTGGTCATTTGAAATGTGGCAACCCTACCGTCGCATTGACGCATATCTTGTGGTCCTAGCAATAGTGTTGGGTGATTGTATACATGATTGCCTGTTCCACTCCTGGCAGTGGTCGTTTACCCTTCAGAGCAGGCGCTATTTGTTCAGGGGTGACTAATGCTGGTTTCACCTGTTCTGTACATCATTGACCGTGATCTGCACAGTGGTCGGTGAAGCTTAGCCCTGTTTCATGCATATCTGTATAGTCGTATTTAAACATCGCTTACCAGCTGTGGGCAACACTTATTCCCGCTAACGTGTGCTACACATATTCTGATGACCTGCATTTGGAATGCATTACCCCTGCCGTCAGGATTACGTTACATCCCTTGTGGGATGTGGGACCGGGAACATGCACGACAGTCACTGCATGTACCACTTGGACATCTGGGGATTGTACATGTATTATGTCATTTTGTATGTGAAGTACACTACAGCAGTTACTCCACACTACAATCACATGGATAAACTCTTGTTAGATTTACAAATTGATGAGTCCAGTTAATGGGTATGTCCATTATGATGTTTACTGGCTGTACCCGGCATTGGGTATGTATATCACAATTAGCTACACCCAATAATGTGCTACCAAGCCTTCATACGACCGTGGGATGCAGCATGCTGGGGTGACGGATGCCTGTCATGGGTAAACTTCTGCCTTGAAACAACATCCATGATTACATTTTGTGGAGCCCCCTCAGTAATGCAGCGGGGAATCCGGGTGAGAGTGTGTGTAGGCTTATGCTTATTAACACATGTGCTCCTTTAATTGTCCTCTGGGTCCAGTAAGCGACAGTTGCTTACTCTCGACATGTTGTGGCGTGACGGGAGTCACTGTTTGCCCGCTTTGGTGTTTTTGCCTCTGACAATGCACATGCAGTACCTACCAATAATACTCTGAGAACCTATACACACAGCACCGACAGATGCTGATAGATTGCATCTACTGTTCAGGTGTTGACATTTCCGTGTTCCAATGGCTTGTTCGCGTGTACAATGTTTGAGGGTCTGCCTATGTAGGATTCCATAGTGAATACATCTATACATCACAATTTACGAGGTGAAATTCGATGTTTGTGTGCCATCCATTTTACTGTGTGTGCAAGTGGGGAGGGGTGTCAGTCTGTAGGGCCTACACTGTCAAGGGGTATGTGCTATACGTTCCCTCTTGCCAAAGGCGTAGGCATATTGGGCATGCCTCGAGTCACTGCCTACTGGGGCTGGCAACAGATGTGTCCATGGTCTGGATCTCTCTGTGTACTTACCAATGTGTTGGCCTTGGCAATTGCGGTGGGCTGTGAGAACCTCCCCCATTTTGACCCTGCTGCAGCTGTTTCCACAGGATCATATTATGTAGCATGGCACATACTGATGAAGATGTGGGCCTGCACGTGGCTGGAGAGTACTGCAAGGCTCCACCAGATGTGTCCAAGCTTGCGGAACTGTGATTTCAGCATCCCGAACACACGCTCTATGATGATTCTGGTTTGTGCATGTGCCTCATTATGGCGTTCTTGCATCAGTGTGTGTGCATTTCTGATGGGGGTCATCATCCATGGCTCCAGTGCATAGCCAGCATCCCCCACAAGGTGGCCTTGTGGGATGTCCCTCCTGACAAATACCTGATACAGCTGTGAGGCATGCCAGATATGGGAGTCATGGTAGCTTCCAGGGCTGCCAGCACACACATCCATGATAATGCCCTGGGCACTGCACATGACCTGGCAGTTCATGGAGTGGAATCCCTTGCAGTTTACGTAGTGCCTACCATACTCACCGGGTGGTGACTTGATTTGTATGTGCGTGCAGTCTATCGCACCCAGTACCGGGTAGTTTGCCACACGGGTGGAAGTGACGCATATTGCTGGCCGCTCCTCCACCAGAAGAGTTCGGGGAAGTATATATGCTCATTGGCATGTGGTAACATGGCATCCAGGAACTGGTGTAGTACCCTGGATGCCGATGCGCAATGAGATCCCCATTGATACCCTCCTGTTGGCCTTTAAAGGTACCTGTGGCTAGTATTCACAAGCTTACACGCTATCTTCCGTGTCACTGGGATGGGTTCCCCTCTGTTGTTTCTGGTTCTCCAGGCGTGGCGGCACAGCTCTACTATTTGCTGTAAGATGTCCCTGTCCACCTGTAACGCTCTTCTATCTCAGATCATGTAGCCCTGTTGCGCAGGTTACCCTTGGTCTGAACACTCTTCTCCTCCTCGAGGCCTATGGTGGTTGTCGACATCAGCCCTCCACAACACCGTCAGTCTGTAACACATGCTGATGAATCCCGCAGCTAGCTCCCAACATGTACATTTAAAAGGTCCCGTCTGTTTACACCTATGGTGCAGTGTTTGGGAATACACAGGTGTGTTAGGTGCTCACACTTTATACTGTTTTGCTGTGAACACTGATGATGTCATAGAGATTGTGTATGTCGTCGTGTGGCTACAGGGTATCTTCTGTGTTTTATTAACAGAACCACTATTGTGCTGCCTTTGGTGTTGCATTACATTTGGATGCCGTGAATTACCTCATGCCCTTCTATTTACATTTGTGCATGTTACACCTACCATTTGCTGGCATGCATCCAGCAGCCTGCTTTCATTTGTACTTTTCTAGACCCGGCTTATCTTGCGTAATGTGTGCTATTGCCGGTCTACTGTGGGTTTGCTTTGCTCTGCTATGACAGTTCTCTTGTCTTTGCATTCCAAGTCCTCCCCTCCTTTCTTTGCAATCCTATGCCTCCCCTATCCTGTTTTGCAGGTTTCTGCATGCAGGCATCTACTGCATTCGATTGGCCGCCATGGGTTGATTGGTGTTTAATTGCTCATTGAATGCGTAGTGCCCTGCTTCAGCATTTCCTTCCTTTTTCTTCCCTTGACCTTCCTGTTTGTGCTGTTGTTGGTAGCATGCATCCGGCTTACCGGGTTTTAGGCCACGTTTTAATCCGATATACATGTGTGCTCTCAGCTAAATGGTTCTATACCTTCCGCCCACCCTGTCCTGCAGCTTTGCTTAGCAATGGCCAGGCCAGATTTGCATTGCTCCCAATGTGCTACTGATATGGTGGCACACCCCTCTGCTGATGTCATGTATCACCTCTGATACACTCCTTGGTGTTATAAATGCGCCGTCGATTACATCCCTAAATCTGGCTGGGGCGTTCGTTCAGTATTACCTGCCTCATTGCATGGCATTTACTACTAATTCATAGTTACGGCACCAAACACTGTTGCGGGCCCATGGCAACCCTTGCGCCTTAGCTGTGGTGTACCATGCCTACCATTAGCGTACTATGGTGAAATCATGATTTGTCTTACATTGTGATTTTTATGACATTTGTATATATTTCCTTTGTATTCCTGTTTGCGCACACATGCCCTGTGGTTGTGCATGCGTTGTTATGGAACATGACATTAAATGTTGCTTTTAGGTGTTGTGCATCTTTTTCTTGTGCCATTGGCTGTTGTATTTAGCCATTGGCATATGTTAACTTTGTAATACATGAGTCTGGTCGCTTCCATATCGATGTTCCTGTTTGGGAAAATGTAAACCGTATTTTTTGGTTTACATTTCCATGGAAGCCTCGCCTGCACCACTTTGTGAATCGCTGTATGCCTTCATTGGCGGTGACACTGCATGGGGTGATTTGTATACCTATGCGAGGGCTGCGTGAATCTGGCGTCGCCCGGTAGTGCACATGGAGTTGGATTAAATTACCTGAATTGCTTTCGGCGGACATATTTGGCGTTATCCAGCATATGCTATGCCTCGCGCCTGAGTGCAGGCTTCAGCCAAGATCCAGGGGAGAGTTTAATTTTGATGTTACTATTTCTGAAAGAAAGCTGATAGAAGGGAGATTTTGAAATAAAATATTCAAAGTAATTATAGAGCACTAGTAGATAATAAAGCTGGAGATAAAGCATTTTAAGAAAGTTTTTAAAGGATGGGTCTTGCAAAGAGTGGAACAGCTTTTCAATAGAAATTGATGACAGCCACAAAATATATGGGTGTGTTCAAGGAGAAAGGAGTTATGGAGAAGAGGAAGAAAAAGGACAATGACCAGTTTAACTTTAGTGTGGGTAAAATCCATTGAAGTAAGGCTTCATTTTGGGTGGTTTCATTAAGGACCTGCCTTCATTTGTCAGCATTTAATGTATCTATAATTGTGTAATAATTTGAGAAATTATGGTTGCAGTTTTCTTTTGAAACTATACAGAT
>NW_025050314.1:0-13425 GCF_019279795.1 Protopterus annectens
GGGGGAAATTTGCTTTAGAGAAGTTTTCACTGTGGTTTTCTGGGCAGGGGTGGGGTGGATTAATATCCAGTGAGATTAGTTTATGGTCTGATCTTACCAGTGAGGGATACACTTCTGGTCTGGAGCATAGAGTCCCCATGTTGGTGATGATCAGGTCCAGTATGTTTTCCCTCTTGTGGAGGTAACAAGTTGTTCCATAGCATTTGAGTTTAAATTCTAGGAACCTTTGGGCTAGGGTGTTGGGCTAGAGTAATGCTCCCAGTCTATGTTTGGGTAGTTGAAGTCGCAATATAATGGTGTTTGGAGAGACCTTCATATTTTCCAGTGTTCTCAGGAAGGCCAGTGGGGTTCCTGGGTTTGGGAGGGTCTAGCAGGCTATAAACTGGAAGGCAGTTTTACCCACTGTTAGTTGCACATGGATAGTCTCTGATGCTGTTGCCACCAACCTGGAGGTGTGGGTATCTTTGATGAATATCGATACTCCTTTTGTGGCTCAGTCCGAGTTTTGGGGCCGAAAAGCATGGTATGAGATATAACCTGGTAGTGCTGGGGTGCTCTCGGGAGCTCTGAACCAGGTTTCTGTTACTGCACAGGTATCGATGTTCTCCATGCTAAGGAGAGTTTTGAGTGGTGCATCTTGAGGTTTAGACTTCTGGCGTTGAGTCGCATTACTCTTAGTTTCTTATCCCTTGTGATACCTATGGAGGTGGGTTTGTCTTTGAGCCTTGCCTAAAAAGGCACTATGGGGGTAGCAAGAGCCTTTGCCAATATCCGAAAGCCCAGGGTGACAGGTGCAAGCCGTCCCTAGTGAAGCATCGCTTGTCGAGCATATCATCCCAAGCTGACAGGCATTGGATCCCCTTTGAATGACACCAGTACTTAAGCCAATTGTTGAAATTGATCATCTTGTCTTCATATTGTGGCATCATTCTTGGTGAGGGTAAGATGCTACTCAAGGTCAGGGTCATACCGCCTGGGCTACATGCTCAGAGAGCTCCTCTATGTCTCTTTTCATGTAGTCCAGGGAGGTACGCTCAGGTCATTCACACCAGCATGGACAATGACTGAGTCATATTTGTACTTGCCTTGGAGTGACCTGAGTGCTTGTGTTATGTGGCGGATCCTAGCGCCGACAGGCTGCTCACCATGACCCTCTCCTTGTTCAGCCTGGTGAGCGGGACGCCAGTGTGCCTGAGATAGAGTCACCTATTACAAGTGTATCAGGTGTGTTGTTTAGTCTTAAGGGCTGTGACTGTTCGGCACACTGGCTTTGTGAGATATGTGTTGCACGTGTTTTGTTTTGGGGTAGCGTTTCTTGGGTGTCTGCTTTGGTGGTCTCTGCTGCTTAGGCAGATCTTTATTTAGAGCCTCGAGTATGTTTTTGTGTGATTATGTGTTTGGTTTGCTGTCGTGGTAGGTCTATGTGAGACTGGAATTGTAGTGAGTGTGGTTTCCTTCTCCTCCTGACTGGTTATGCCAGTACTGAGTTGAGAGAGCTTAGCCTCCAGTTTGGCTATATGGTTGCATCTCTCACATGTGTTGGAATTTGTTGGGAGGAGGAGAGGGTTGTCTGTGTACATGAGGCAGTTGTAACATTGCCTCAAGATTCCCAGATTCACCAGCTGGACCGGAGAGGAGATTGACAACTGACCTTTGGACATGCTAGAATAATATTGGGAATTCCTTTATAATTGAAAACAAGGGCCAGTGGGGAGTGAGGGTGTAGTGCTTTTAATTTTTAGTGCTGACTTATATAATTGCTTTAGTGAGCAAGTGCCAGGTAACTTAAGTGCAATGTGTTACAGGTAACTTAAATGCAAAAACGACAAACAGTAACTTTCTTTCAAGTGAAACAAGGAAATAAGTACAGTAAGCAATGCAGATATCACTAGTGATCCACAGAAGCTGCGTATTAGGTGGAATTAGCGTTCCAGGGAAATAACAAGCAAACAAACAACAAGCATATAAACAAAGCTAGATTCAGCAGGCCTGGATCTAGTCTATGCTACAGCAAACAAGGTGTACCAATTTCAGTAAGATACAGTTCAAATATTCAGGCACTATAAACCTTTAACCAGAAATTCCCAGCTCAGAAGGGCAGAGTCCAGCCTCTTCTCCCACAAGAGTGCAGACCATGAACCTTCTTAATGTAAAATAACTGGCCTGAAGCCCAAGTGCTTAAACCAGAACTAATACACTTTAAGAATAACAGACACTGGGCTCTCAATCAGCAGTTCCCAACTTAGAAGGATGAAAGCTACCTGTCCTGCCACCACAGTGCATGCCACAAACCTTCCTAATGTAAAACAACTGGTCTGAAGCCCAAGTGCTTAATCCAAAAGACTTAGAATGATAGCTACACTTTAATCAAGTTACTACCAAGCAGTAATAAATACAATTGAATACTTTAGAGAATGCCTGGATTAGTGCTCAAGTTACACAAACAAAGCTAGATCCAGCAGGCCCGAATCCAGTCTATGCCACAGCAAACAAGGCGCACCAACTTCAGTAAGAAGCAGTTCAGATATGCATGCACTATAAGCCTTTAACCAGAAATTCCCAGCTCAGAAGGGCAGAGTCCAGCCTCTCCTCCCACAAGAGTGCAGACCACGAACCCTCTTAATGTAAAATAACTGGCCTGAAAGCCCAAGTGCTTAAACCAGAATTAATACACTTTTAGAATAACAGACACTGAGCCCTCAATCAGCAGTTCCCAACCTAGAAGGATGTAAGCTACCTGTTCTGCCACTACAGTGCAGACCACAAACCCTCTCAGTGCAAAACAACTGGTCCAAAGCCCAAGTGTTTAAACCAAAAGGCTTAGAATGAGTTACACCAAGCAGTAATAAATACAATTGAGTAATTTTAAGATGATGCAAAAGTAAAATAAAGTAGGTAGAAACACAAGTACAGTAAAAGCAGATGACTTTTTTTTTTTCTGAACAAGTGCTGAGATCAAAGAAACAGATTTGAGTGCTGAAACTAGAAAACTGGCTAGTTATAAGAAAAAAAAAACTAAGCTAGAAGGCTTCCCTCCAACACAGAAGGGCTTGGGGGCTCAGAAGCCTACAAATAGTCTATACCACTTAACAGGAAAGGCAGGAAACAAGCTTAAATTTTTTTTCTGTTTCCCAGATGCTCTCTTTGTACACAGTAGGAGTGCCTGAACTCAGAATATGATCTCACTGCACTCAGTTGAGTGAGCAAATGAGATGGGCCCAGAAGGAGTATCCAAACACAAATTTACAAGAGGGACGGGCAGTTTCAAGGCCAACAAGATTAACATAAATAGCACTTTTTCAGCCAGTTTACACATTTCCAAAGATAACTGGAGTCAGTGCAATAAACGTATACAACCCTTCCTTCACAAAGTTGATGTGACGGCTGTCCTCTCTTCTCAGAGCTCCGCTCATAAGAACTCGCTCGTAATCAAGTGGATGTGTTGTGTTGCCTTAAGACAGTCAACAGCAACAACAAAAATCTACATCGCTCCACAAGAAAATGCTCATCCATCAGAGCAATGAGCGGAAATAACAGCTACATCAATTTAAAAGCTAGAGCTATCATAGTGAATGAATACACCTACTCTAAGCAGCGCTCTTAGTATTAGCACTATAATCAGAGAAACCTACTAGGCTAAATAAAGTCAATCAAGAATTTAAAATAAGATAGAATGGCATAAAATAGAACCAGAGGGTTCCCCATAAATCGAAGGGGTAATGAGCTTATCTTATATGACTTTAGAGTATAGTAGGCACAAAACAGTGGTAACTAAACTACCAGCTCACACATTACAACTATAACAGAGAGCTAACCTATATGTCCAAAATGACGGTTCCTGGGTATCAAACAACCATATCCAAACATTGACTCAACTACAAATTTGCTAAATCAAAAGTAACATGCATAAACATTTTATAGAACTAACTTATGTAACTATATTATGATATATCATATGCTATGAGTTTAATGAGCTCATGTAAGGGTGTTCTTAAGATAAAAGTAACATGCATGAACATTTAATAAAGCTAACTTCTGTGTCTATATTATAATATATCATATGTTATGAGTTAAATGAAATCATATAGGGATGCTCTTAAGGGACTACCTTAATATTCACCTTAATTTATACATTACATAAAATGCATTATCTTCCCAAGCTTTTCAACTTTAGGACACATTTAATCGAACAAGCATCATTCAAGCCTGGGTATTTATAGGCATCGAGCCTGATTTGCCAAAGCAATTCTAGTTCTTCTAACTTTAAACTCACAGGGCCACCTCTTATATTGTGCGTAACACAATCGATAGCTGAATATTTAAATGAATGGCCTGTGAAACATGAAACATGTTTCACTAAGGCATTCTCCATCTTGCCCTTGGTAATTGCATATTGGTGCTCATAGATGCGTTTGCGGACTTTCTGGTCCGTTTTGCCTATATAATAGGCAGGGCATTGTTGACATTTAGCAAGATAGATGTCCACCTTTGAGTTACAGTTAAATTTGTGCCTAATTCTATATTCCATACCATTAATGTGGAACAAATTAATAACTCCTATGTGCCTATAAAAAGCGCATGTCTCACATCTAAACATGCCGGTCAACTTAGGTTTCCTTATTATTTTTCCTTCCAATAGGTTCTGGTGGACCTCATATTCTACTTTACAAATTGGGACCTAATTAATAGCAATGCAGATTTGGTGAGTAGAATAGGAGGTCCACCAAAAGTTATATTCAAGAGGGGTCCCAACTTGAAGAATCTATGAATCTATAAATCCATTCTATCCAGGTTAAGAACTATACTACTCTGATCTCATTTGCATTATATAATTAAGGCTTTTATAGCCTGTGTTCTTTTTTTTTCAGATAAAGGCTATTTTTTTGATGAAATATATATATATATATATATATAGCCCACATGAAGGCTCCAACAAAGTGCTTTATTTAGACCCTTAGTTTATTTACATGCATACAAAAAGTCCAACTTCCAACAGACTGTTTTTCACCATTATTATATATTCATATCACTTGGAATAGTATTTCTTTTAACTGACTCAGACTCAAACATTATTACTTTTCTCTTTAAACTGTTCACAATCAATGTATCTATAGCTATTGTACCATTTATGAAATTCAGCTTATTTATGATATTCAGAAAAGCCATTACAGAATTTAATGCTTGCATTTTAAAACAGCTTTATTAGTTTTTTATTTGTCACCTTCTCAATTGCATTTAAGCCATTTTATAATGATGTACATAAGTTAAAGATGGATAGTTTTAGCATCAAGCAGGCCACAATGTGGTGCAGAAGCTACAATTTTCAACAAAGCATGAAACTTCAACTTTTTAATGATACCATACAATTTTTAAACATATTATTTACAAGCCATTTCATATAAAAACATATCGCTTGTATTTCAGCCAAATGGACTGATCAGGGTCAGGCTGTGCACAGACTGCACCAAAACAGTAAACGTGAGCACACTCTGCAAACTAGGAATGCACATGTGTTTGGAAAACACAGCAAATGCAGCAGGGCTGCAGTGAAGACATACAAAAATAGGGGAAAGGATGCCAGGGTAGGCAAGGAAAGCAAGTTGGAAACAGGATGCATTCTATGTTGGCTTGGCTAATGCATTAATAAAATAAAAACATGGCAGTCGGTTTAAGACTTTTTACTAATACAAGAGGTATACATAATGTACATGAAATGTCTATAAAAACAGATGGAATTGGTTTAAATTACTTATCTAAAACCAAGGAAGCTTACTCTGTATGTCCTAGGTTAACTTAATCCAACCATCTTGGTTTACCCAGACAGATTAGGATGATTTGTTTTTGTGACTGAAATGCAATTCAGAGTTCTATAGCCAATGTTAAGTATTAGCAACCCAAACCCACAGTTACTGGGGAACTCAGGTTAAAGGGGAGGTCACAAACCAGATAAGACTGTTTTATTTTCTTATTTTTGGCAAAAATTTGTCAAAGCAGCAAATCCTCATGCAGCAGTGTTGTAGATGCTTTCTGCATCTAGATAAGAAGTACTGGGTACCTGAGGTGGAGTACTTGAAACATCTTGGACTCATAGATTTAGAAATGGGTTTTTCATTCCTTCCTTCCATCCATCCATCCATCCATCCATCCATCCATCCATCCATCCATCCATCCATAACCCATTTTCCAATTTTCGCACATGTGGATGGGGTGTAATTTCAACAGTGATCGTAATCTAGAGCCAAAGTTCACACTGGCAGGTGTCTAGCCCTTCTACAGCTGTTATTCCAGACCACACACTTGCACCTATGGTCAATTTTGAGTGCCCAGTCCACTTACTGCATGCTTTTGGAATGTGGGAGGAAACTGGACCACTGGGAAGAAATCCACATGAACACAGGGAGGACATGCAGACTCTGTACAGAAGGCACCCTAGCTGAGAATCGAATTAGAGAATCTCTTGCTATGAGACAAGAATGCTATCAGCTGCATCACTGTGCTGTACTATTTTAGATACAGTTTTTCCATTACAGGAGCCAATTCTACATGAAGACCTGTCACATGCCAAATGGGGGATAATTCAAAGACACACTGACCATAATTGTGAAAATCCAAACAATCCCATGACCTGCAAAATATGCAAACAGTGGTATAATGATATGGAAATGAAAAAAAGTATTAAATGAGGGCAGTGGCAGAAGTAAGTGAAGATAAACAATTTGGTGGAGTGATTTAGAAATGTTTGTATTCCAAAGAAAGAGAAACAACTGCCAGGGTTGTTTACTGCATCAAAATCCTGGAGTCATGGGAGACAGCTTGAAAAAAGCATGTACCAGGCCGCCACTGCAGTATGCATACAGAAGAGGCTGTTGTCATGACTGGAAGTCACAGTGCTGCACTTTGACATTACTGAGTCATCCATCCATGCCTAATGTATCTCAATCAACTCCTGCATGGTGCCCCTAACCACACACTCTCCATGACAGAGAATGGTTGACCAGTTTTATGTGGTTAGGGGCACCATGTAGGAGCTGAGTGAGATATATTGCTGTCATATGCAGGCCTGTGCGATGTGTGATTTGAGATTACTAGCTATAGTGACATTTCAGAGATCAACTGTGGACCCTGTAGGTGTATCTCAATCATCTGTCTCAAAGATACTACATCAGTTCTTCAATGCCATGTGGTTTCCACATACCAAAGAGGAGAGAGGCAATACCATTGGGCATTTTACGACATTGTCTGTTTCCCAGAGGTACTGTGGGATGGGAAGCGGGAATGATGGTATATCAACCATAAGGGGTTCCACTCCAAAAACTGCCCGATGGTCTCTAATGCACAGGGTATAATATACAATGTGTTGACAATGTCCATGACTCACACGTGAAATTTATGCCAGGAGTTTGAACATGGCAATTTTTCACAGGAACATCTTATTGTCGATGCTCTGTCACAGACCCAGGTCATTGTCAAACATGTGATCAGCCTGTTAAAGGCCCACTTCCATTGTCGAGATGTATCTGGTACATGAAAGCATGACCCTGCCAGATGCAGTAAATTCTCGGTAAATTCTGTGCAGTGTGTGCAGTGCAACACAACATGTTGATACGCAGTTACAGCAAAGCAGATATATTTAAGAGGAGGAAATACCAAACTCAGCAGCAGAGGAGATGCCTGGTGAGGAGCCTGTGGAGGGGTCAGCTGCAGGGAAGGACTATGCCAGATGGAGGTGGCCGCAGTATGCCAAGACACTGGCTAAAAGGCAGCATCTGATTCATGACTATGGGCCAAAATAAGCTGTACCTATAAAATAAAAAAATTATGCATGCAAGCCTACATGCAGACTATACTATTACATGAATAGACTGGCCACACTATGCATCAGACCCCGGCTACCCTTTGAAAAAAACTACTGAGGGCAGGGCATATTTATCATATGCACATGTGGGGAGGGGCCACAGTAAAAAGGGTCAACAATGTACAGTGTGTGTGTGTGTGTGTGTGTGTGTGTGTGTGTGTGTGTGTGTATAAAAGAGTGAGGATTACTGCTGTGTGCATGTATTAGATATGTATAGTATAGGAGGAACTGAGTAGACTAGCCATTGAGGGGGTAGTATCTCTAGTCTCATGTGAATGTGTGGTGGTGGGTTCTGCATGTGTGTTTGGTTGTGTATGCTGGTACACAGTTCTAGCAGGTGATGCATTATTGTGCTCAGGACTGATAGACATGTCCAGGTACCACAAGAGACATATGTTCTGACTGTGCATGTCATCATCCATGGGGGTACCCTCTCTTTGGAAGGCCACAGGTTCAATCCATAGCATGCAAAGAGGATGAAGTGCTCTAAAAACATGAATGGCAGCTCATGTGAGTGGCCTCACTACAAAGACTCTGTCCATGCAACACCATAATGCCATCATCACTGGATGATGGTCTGGAGGTGATGGTATTACTGATCAGAGATTGTACTATATTCCCCCATGGTAGGCCACCTCATCAGAGGCAGGGATGGACTGGCTATGGAAACTGCATTAGCCATGATGTGCAGCTGCACAAGGGCATCCACTGCATGCAAACTCCTTATGTCACATGATCATGCTGTTGCATATCTGATCCATGCATACTGTCAAGTCTTCATATTGACCATATGCTACCCTGACTCGATCAGCTATGGCTGTGTTAGAGTCGGCATGTCTCTGTATTATGGAAATGCACAAGTGATGGGTAGCAGCCATAATGACAATGAACTGTGGAGGTTGGTGGGTGCACTCTGTGCTATATTTTGATGTTATTTTATCAGTCAGTGCAGCTGATGGGAACTAAGGGGGGACTGTGCCATTGGTAATGAGATTACTCCTTTTGTGGATGTGTCTGCATCTTCCTGTCCATGGATGTCATCCTTGGTATATGGGATGGTTTGGACAGGTAGAGGAACTGTCTATGGAATAGGGTAGGTATGTGACCACTGACACCATGACCCCGAAAATACCTGGCTGTTGTCATCATGAGAGATGGGCAGTTCCCTGACCACAGTCAGGCTTATATCTATTGTAGAGGATCCTGATAACACAACACTTGTAAAAACACCAGTAAACTACCCAACCCAAGTTAGGAACCATCCTCAACACCTGCAGCCCAGTGAAAATAATACTATTTGACATAATGGTAATGAAAAATAATGATTAATGTACCTTGAACATGTGGCCTTTGGACCTACAGCCCTGATGTTTCTATAAAATAAAGATGTCATACTTGTACATTAAATCACATTTCAATGTACTACTATTGCAGATATTAACCCATATTCAGACATACCCCATCACATATGGATATGACTGATGCCCCCTACAATGTATAAGTGGTGCATCAATGTCTATCACTCCACTTTGGATATCAGAACTGCCTGGACCCCCATACAGAGATGCCAGGAACTCATCTGTCTTTCTGAATTGGTTCTGTAGGTAGCCCCCTCTTCTCTGGCCCTCTCTAGCCATGACAGGTGGGTTACAGTAGTGCATGATCATATCAGTAGCCCTTCTTTGGCAATGATAGTAGTTCCAGCTCTGACAACCAACAGTAGTAATGCCATCTATTACATCTCACCAAACACATGCATGGAAGGCCTGGTTAGATCTCTCATGATAAAGGAGGCCCTATAGTAGGATCTCTTTCTCTGCATGGAAGAATTTACTTTTTCAGTGTTTACCCACTTTTGAGCATGACAACTTGCAATTACAAAGAAATATAATGTGAGATTTTATAAGGTTACAAAAGATTTACATCTATGCAGCTTCACATGCAGTAGACCATGGTTAGAAAGACCCATCATCCCTTGAAATAGTTATGGGGAACTAGCTGAATGTACATCATGTGGAGGTGTTAATGTGAGTATTATGACTGGCTGTGTTATCTTCATGGGAATGCAGAGAAATACTTTGGACTTCAAAGATGGACATGTCTTCACTTGGTCTTGAGTAGATAATAGATCTGATAGACCAGGTAGATGTGTTAATAATATTATGGATAATGCAAATAATGTTTTAGATTTTTATAGTGTGCACAATGATTTGAATGTGAATGTTATTAAGAATGTTCATAATGCCGCTACATGTCCCAATGCTGATTCGATCACACATGGGTATATGTGAGATGGCTCTTGGCATTTGTATGTTCATAGACCATAAAGTAAAACATAATGATTTGGTGCATTCTTTGGAGAACTACAACATATTTACTGGCATCTTGGTGCACCTCTTACAGTGGACGTGGCACAGGCTCAGCACATTATATGACTGCCAGTATTTACTAACCTCCTCACCAGTGACTTGCACTGCTCCTATGTAGTTCACTGTATTTGAGCCCACAGCTCCATCACCCTTCTAGGGGATAATATAGTATGGTTATGCATCCCATGGTTAGATATGAGACTACAATAGGACATCCTGAAGTTCCTCTTGCCCATCAGCTTAGTACTACTGCAGGTGCTTCCCATACATCTGCAATATATGGGGATTGTTGAAGGTATATGGGCGCAACAGGGAAACAGTACTGCTCTGGAGGTATTTTGAATACAAATCCACAGTATGCAAGCCTTTTCACTGTGCTAGCTGGGTCTCCCACCAAACGCAACCCACAGTAGTAACCTTACAATAACTTCATCAGTAATTCCTCATGTAATTATATGTAATAGGCTTAGTACTTCCACATAGGTTCATAGGTAGGTACTAGGCTATTGGCCCTAGGGCCTATATAAGCCTAGCCAAAAAGGTACCCTGGCTTTCGCCACCCAAGAAAATTATTCTCCTGTGCTCCTGTTGAGCAGAGCCATAGAGGTGATCCCCGGGATGAATTTCCCATTTCCCATCCAATCATCAAGATTTTTCTTGAAGAGTGCTAATATATGAGAACTTTGTTTGATATAAGATGAGTAGTTTATTCAGAGTATGGAAGTCTCTTGAGAAAGGAATCTATCCTCCGGCATGTTCTGTTTATTGCGGCGGTGACAGAGTTTGGGTCCTAGGGAGTGCTTATTTTCGGAGGTTAAGGTTCTTTAAAATGGACATAATCCAGCAAGCTCTGGGTTTCCCATAGCTTTATATGTTGTTAGGCAGAAATCACCTCTGTGGGTAGAGTGATATCTGCGATGAGTAAAGCTGGAGTTTTTTGAGACAGTCACCCATGGGGCATCCATTTTGAGGCCATTAATCTCTTTGTGAAGGTATTTCTCGGCCTTTCCAGTTGTTGTAGTGTCTTGTAATTTTAAAGAGTTGTTGTACTCTATAATGGGTCAATAAGCGGTGAAGTGAGTAGAGGGAACAATGACCTCTTTTTCTGGATAGAAGCCTTTTGTGATGGGGTGTGCCTGAAAGGATTTCACAGCTACTGTGACTTGTCTGATTATAAAGGGAGAGACTATCACCTGTCCCAAGGTCTCTTATCACTTTTGGTGTTTAAGTATACTACTTCAATATTTGTAGTTCATGATTTGCAGTTTTGCAAAGGATGACAATGCGCGCGTGAGCTTGAGGCCCATGAAGCGACGCAGGCATCTCAAATTGAGGCCTTTTTGGGGATATCCGCATCATTAGGTGTTTTGATTATGACTCCTAGTTTGCAGTCATCTGTGAGCTTCATTAGCCAAAGACCTTCTGTGTTAGCCTGTACTTCAGTAAAGTAGATACCAAACAGGAGAGGACCCAGGACTGAACCCTGTGGTAATCCACTTGTCACTGGGATGAAGTCGGATTTGGAGTCTGCTACTTTTACAGTGTGGGTTCTGTCAATGAGCCAGTTGGCAACCCATCTTGTGATATAGGGATTTATACCTAGTTTAGTGAGTTTATCTATAATTCCAGAGTGGGGGATGGTGTCAAAAGCCTTGGCGAGATCTAGATAGGCTGTGTGAACCACATTACCCTTGTCTATGGCTTTGGTGACTGCTTCAAAGAAGTCTATCATGTTTAGGAGACACGATCTGCCTTTTACATGTTGGTAATGACCAGGTCCAGAGTTTGGAGATTACCAATGTCTTTGTGTGCAAGATTCAGGATGATACATTCCATGGCCTTGCAGACCAGGCTTGTTAGACTAATGGGGTGGTAGTTCCTGGGGTCCGTAGTGGCTCCCCCTTTGTGGAGTGGGATAACCTTTGCTGTGCGCCATTCAGTGGGCACAAAGCCTGAGGTGAGGCTATGATTGAACATGGTGCTTAGGTGGGGTGCCAGTTCATTCTGCAGTTCATGTAGAACGCAGCCTGAGATGTTGTCACGTCCCATGGATGTTGTGTTTTTGGCTTTGGAGAGTGTGTTTTTTACCTGTGCAGCCATGATTACAGGAACTTTGCATTCTTCCGGTATAGAGATAGGCTGCCTAGGGGGTGAGAGGGGGTAAAGTTAGCACTGAACCTGTCTGCCAGAATGTTGGCAATATCAGTTGGTTCTGTATATTTATTGCCATTGTGCTGTAACTCAGAGCAGATCTGAGTGTTGCCATTGAGATTCTTGACATAACTATAGAATGCTTTGTGGTTGCCTTTAGAATCAGTGGTGATTTTGTTTTTGTAACTAGCTTTGGAGGATTTTAAGCAGGATCTCATCTTCTTACTGAGGCTGACCAGGGAGTTCCTCCAATCATGGGATTTTACTCTTTTTCTCAACAGTTTCTTTATTCTGTTGTAGTTTTTTTATGGTGGGGGCCACCAGATTGGCTTCCTTTTGTTTGGAGGATAGCATCTTGGTTCTGTTAGGGATAGCATGACCCATGCACTCATGTAACTGCTTATAAAGTGCATTTGTGTAGGATTCAGCAGTCGTACCTCTATTGTCTGTCTGGATGGGTGTCGTGACATTTGCCACTTCTGTCTTAAGAAGGGTGAAGTTGGCTTTGGAGAAATTGTTTTGTGGTGGTTTCCCTAATAGGGGTTGGGGGCGGGATGTGTATGTCTAGGGTGATTAGCTTGTGGTCGGATCTGACCAACGAGGAATTGACCTCTGGTGTGGAACACCAGTCGCCCATGTTGGTAATGACCAGGTCTAGGATATTGCTGCCCTTGATGAGGGTGTGGATAAGTTGATCCAAGCACTGGAATTTATGAATTCCAGAAAACATTGAGCAAAAGAGTTGGTACATGAGTTATTTTCCCAGTTAATGGTGGGGTAGTTGAAATCACCCATTATTAGGGTGTTGGGTTGTACCCTAATATTTTCCAGTGTATCAAGAAATGAGGAGTGAGAATCCTGGGGCATGGTGGGGGATCTGCAGCAAGTTACAATTTGGATTGCGGTCTTGCCCAGAATTAGTTGCACTTGTATAATCTCGGATGCATTATGCTGAGCAACTAGCCTGGAGGTGTGGATATCCTTAATGAATATGGACACACCTCCGTCTTTTGTGTTTTGGTCCAGGTTAGGTGGCCAAATGGGAAAAAT
>NW_025050315.1:0-13676 GCF_019279795.1 Protopterus annectens
AAAGGGGGAAAAGGCCCCGGGAAAAAACTTTTTTCAAAAATTTTCCCCAAACTAAAAATGTTGCCACGGTCCCCGTTCAGCACCCCAGGTTAATAAAACTGACAGGTGCTACCAAGTTCCAAATTAACAAAAAATGTTTTGAGCATAGTCTGGCTGATCTCCACCAGGGAATAATACTAATACCACAGGAACATCCTCCATTGGTTAGCTAATAGCTATACAGAAACCATTAACGCTTGGGACCTTAACGACAGTTGGAATACTTGTTTCCTCTCTCAACCTCCTACCACTCATGTAAACCTGTATGGATTCACACAGATCATATCCACCCCACCAGGATAGGGAAACATAACCAAAAGGATAGTATACATGACTGGATACTAATCAATAGCCAACCCCAAATGTTTACATCCCATCCCCCATGACCTCAGTGACCTCACCTTTATCTGCAAGCACATATCAAACAACTCCCATCAGCCGATGTATAGAACAATAAGAAATAATAAATGCTTTAATCCTAGTAAGTTCCAGGATGAACTTAAGATATGCAACTGTTCTGCCCTAAAACACTTGCCCCTACACAAAGCTGTTGCCTACTTTAACAATAAATTCCTCACCATCCTCGATTTTCATGCTCCCACTCGTTCTACTAGGGTAAAGACAAATGCTGCACCGTGGCTCTCTAAAGAAACCAAATCAAAAATCATAGTCCTCAACAAAGCATTGGCAACATGGTGTGCTACAAAAGACCCTCTAAATGAAACCAAATTTAGACAACTAAGAAATGAGACTAAACGATACATTCTATTAGATAAAAAAAACTACTACTTCCATCTCTAACAAGGAAACCAAAATAACCCCCAAATATTCTGGGCAGGGATAAATAAATTACTGCACCTAGGTCAAACCACCACTCCACCTCTCTCAGCCTCTACTAATAAACTGCCAGTGGATATTGCTAACAACTTTAATAATTTCTTTACTGAAACTATTCAAGCCCTCACTAGTCAATTGCCCTTTAACTCCTCTAACCCACTGGACAACACTCTCAGTACCCAGCCCACCTTTAGCTTCCAACCAGTCTCTACATCTTTCATTCACTGTTCAAAAAATTAAAACCTACTACCCTAGCTACTGACCCTCGCCCGGATTAATATTTGCAACAAGCTGCTGATACCATAGCATACCCCCTTTTTCCCTTCTAATTAACCGGTTCATATCAGAAGCCCTCTTTTCAATATCTGGAAAATATCTCATGTCATACCCTCCATAAAGGTGGCAACTCTACTGAATTATCTAATTACATACCCATAGCCATAGCCATCCTGTCATCTCTGCAAAACTATGGAAAAATGTGTCCAAACAACTTCTGTACTTTCTAACCTAAAACAACCTTCTGGCTAACTCTCAGCATGACTTCAGGCCAAATCATAGTACTACCACAGCTCTCCTCACCTTCTCAAATGCAATAAACTATAACAGGAACAACAACAAGCTATCCTCAGCTCTTTTCTTGCACCTGTCCAAGGCTTTGGATATGGTTAACCACCATCTTCTCATTAACACCCTGGCAACAATGTCTCTATGCAATCACTCTCCCAGTGGTTCAATCCTACCTGAAAATAGACCCCCACCCCTTCCCCCCTTTTTATTAAATTTTTTTGAAAACCTCCACACTGTATGCAGACGACTCAACGTTGATCTGTACTGGCACCTCACAAACAAAGCTGCTAACAATAACTCAAAGTACTTTTAACCTAGTATATAACTGACTTGCCTCTCGCTGTCTGATTCTAAATCCTAACAAAACAAAGCTCCTACGTTTCTCCCACACCCAAAGATCCATGGTGCTAACACTCTCCATTGTCCAATAATGGTACCATAATCTCACCAGATGCCCATACAAAACTCCTAGGATTTATTGTAGATAATCTTAAGTTCAATGTGCACATCAACAAAACTATCAAAATCATTAACAGAACAATGGGCTCACTATATAGGCTAAAGCTATTCCTTACCCCACCTGCTTGGACTGCCATTGCCCACTCCCATGTACTATCTACCCTCTTCTATGCTTCCCCTTTACTTGCCAACCTAAATAAAACTGATCTTAAACTCTCAAGCTGCTATAATAACATTGCTAGATTTGCCACTGGTCTCCCTTACAGAACACATCATTATAAAAATCTAAAATATCTCGGAAGGATAGAGCTACCCTGACAGATTCAGTATAATCAACTTATTGTGGCTCACAAAGCACTCAACCAACCAGAAAATACACCTGCACTTAAAAACATCATCCAACTTCACTCCAACTCCAGATCACTCTGCTCATCTAATAAACTGGTAGTGCAAACCATCAAATCCAATAATACAGCAGATGACTCCCTGTTCGCCAACTCTGTTGGCAAAATTTGGAACTCACTTCCTGCTAATTTTTAAAAACCACCCTATCTCCTTTCAAAAAAAATCTCAATGAGTATTTGAAGTCTCACTGGATACGTCCCTGCTCCAAGCCAGACAAAATTGTTATTCATATTAGGGGGCATTTTATACTGTGTTTGTAAATGGAACCCTAATAACTTGTTATTTGTTAAGCCAGATCAGAAGTTTGTTAGACTGTATACTTTAACTGTGACTGCAAAGTGTGTTTGCCTTGTACAATGTTATTATGAATCATGTTTTATCTGTAAATTGTGTTAAATGTATGTTACATCCGTTGGGAGCTTTCTTCCCAGGGTCTCTGAAAAATGGACATGTATCCAGTAGGACTATCCTGGTCATCAAATGTAAAATAAATAACAAAAATTCTCAGCTCTGTACAATTTAAAGTAATATAACTGTCACAATCCATTATACAGTGGAATGATAGGATGGTATCGTTAATAGTCATCGCCTCTGAGGCCTTTATAAGCTCAGCTATCACCAGCCCATGCCCAGCCAAGTCTGCACCCTGATGGCTCCAGGTTCAGCAGGGACACAACGTGAATCCCCAGGGTGTAATTTTCATTTCCCAGTCATCCATGTCTGCCCAATGGGATACTAGCACTTGGTTTTGACATGGAGAGGAGTCTATTCCACAGATGAGGGATTTGAAGACAAATCTGTCAGCCAACAAGTCTTATTGATGTTGCAGACTATGCTGAGGTTTTGCATGCTGGTCACATGAGTGGAATTGGCTGTGATATGCAGTACCCCACTCAAGGTGGGAAACCAGGATTGCTCCTTGTATAGGGCGATAGGTCACCTCTGGAGGGGGAGTCTGTATGTGATGGAGAAGAGGGACAGGGCTTTTGTAGCTTATCCTGTAGGATAAACTGAAGCCCTGTATTCTTCCTGGTCAGGACCCCAGTCTCTCCAGCTGCTGCAGGTACTCATGAGTTACATTCCATCTCACCTTGATGGGCCTGATAAGGAGAACAGGAAGAATCTTTATTCGGAAAGAAATACCCTTACTAATGCAAGAGGGAGATCAGCCACGAGAAAGCTCTTTCAGCAATGAGTAACACGTTCAAAAGTTAGATTGCTGTCAATTTAAGTGCCCAGGTCCTTCTCACAATTGCTTCAGTGCTTAGGGGTTATTACTGTAAAATTTGTGGAGATGTCACCTCCCCACAAGGGAGGATGATGCATTTTGGTGTTGTTTGAGGTCGTGTTTCTGGCACCAAACATCTGTCTTGGTGAGACCTCTTGTAGTATGCCCACATCACTAGGAGTTGACTCGTAGGCCCAGCTTGCGCGCCATTTGCAAAACTACGCCATATACCCTGGTTTTGGCGTGTACCGGAGATGCATATCTCAAACAAGCAGTGTCCCAAGACTGATCCCCGATCGCCTTTATACGCGTGGTTTTAAACCACGTTGAATATCTTGTGTGAAATTTGTATCATATGACACACTGGAATTTAATGTAAAGCAATCTAACGTTGTAACATTACAAAATGAGTACTGCTTACAAGCTTCCTTTCATACTTATAGAATAATATTTCAGGTAGATACCGCGTAAATATATGTTAGTGTCGTAATCCTTTAAAATTGTGAGCAATATTTAAATTATACTATTGTTTTGAGCCCTTTGTCCCTTCATTATTTTAGAAGATTTTATGAAGGATATGACGCCAAGGAACTCAATTGTATATCATTAATTAATGACTCAGTCCCTCATTGATTTGTTCAAAACCACACATTTTATGAAATAAAACCCAAAAATATGAGTCAGATATATGACATGCTGCAAAAATAGCAGTTCTTATAGTTATGTTTAAATTCATTCATATCTAAGCAAGAATTGATGCCTGTTAAACTTTTATTTACATCAGTATTTAGAAATTACAAAGATTCTATATACAAAAAATCAACCATTTACTCCACAAAACATATTCATACACAAATTTGTCTCAACATACACCCCTAGTTTTAGTAAGACTGTATTAATGACAAGAAGAATATTCACAAGGTGACCCTCAAATGTGTAAACCAACCTCAGTATTACAACATAAGCTTACAGCATCATTTTAGCTTATCTACCATATCCAATATTTACAAATGGTGAAAAGTAGTGGGGAATCAGCTGGTTTCAGAAAGACATTGAATACTTAGTAAGCTCCACCTCATCCTGAGCCAGTTCACTGCTAAATATTCTGGTGTGTGTGTGTGTGTGTGTGTGTGTGTGTGTGTGTGTCTGTCTGTATGTATGTATGCACTATGTGAAGGTATGTATTTAATCGGTTGAAACCGTGCACTACTTCACTCATAAATCATAAAGACCTCAATAAACATGCAGACACGCACCACCTTCTCAGATCTCCTAAATTCCGGCAGCACATCTAATTTTTTCTCAAACTTTTTGTTTCCAATTCCTCCTGAATTTTGGCAAATTATTTTGAGTTAATAGCACCCAAATAACAGTACCCATTATGCAATATTTTCCATAATTATTTTTCCTTTGTCCATAATTCCAAGTTAAAAGAGGTTCTCATCCAAACAAATGACAGGGTGCTAGAAACATGGTTTCATGCTGAATGCCAAAAGCTGATCATCCCCTTTGGGGAGAGTGGCACGTCCCCACATAGCTATCACATTACAACAATGCTTTTAATTGCACAATCAGTAGTAATGGATTTGGGCACCTAGGTTGATAGCAACCTGACTTCTTTGACCATCATGTTGCTTTCATGTAACAATGGAAAGCTTTCTACATGGCCCAACCTCATAAGTAAGTGTATTCCCATCCAGGGACAGTGAGATCATAACATCCCTGTATTCTTCCTTTATAAGGCCAATTATTGAAAGCACAAAATTTCTTCTGCATGTGTGTACCCTGTGCCACAAAGCACATGCAGCAGCTGGAAATACCATACAGGAGGTTCCTCACCAGGAGAATCCAGGGCCTCAAACATCTACTTACACACAAATAGGCTAAAAGCCCTGTCCCTCTACTCAGTTTAATACAGACTTCCTCAGAGTGATCACCTCTCTGTCTGGCATATAGCAATCTAAGACCCTGCCTTGATGTGGGACTGCTGCATATCCACAAGTCAAGCTCAACTCAAACCCAGAAGAACTGACCTCAAACTAGTTCTGTGATATCAGGTAGGACTTGTTGGCAGGACAGATTCATGTCCCAGAGACTCCCCATCTGTGGAAATTACACTTTCTCTACATCAAGCAAAGTACCCCATTACGTCCCTTTTTAAGCACAATTTGGAAAACTGGATGGGAAACAGAAAATACACCCTGATTACATTCTGTAAGTTTTATTTTTATTTTATTTATTTATTTATACATTTGTTGATCGGGCTAGTCTAGGCTGGATATATTTCCATTTTCACTAGAGGCCCTGGAGAAAAGCCCACAACAAACACATAAACAATAGACACATGTTGATAATAAAGAAATAAAAAATAAAAATAAGAATATAAAATTAGTAGCATAAAATTCAACAAAAGTTAAGGGGTAACACAAACTACAGTAGTCATGAATGAAGTGCTAGTGTTCCTGCAAGGACAGGGGCTTTGGGCAACTGACTTTGTCTAAACATGGGTTAAACTCTTGGCTAGGCTTATAAGGGCCTCAGGACCAAGGAGCCTAGTTAAAGTCCTATGATCCTATAAAGATAGTCTTAAAGATACAGGCAAAGGCATATGGCTGTGCCAAAATTTCATGTACATAAAAATAAGAAAACAAAATGGGAAAGTAGAAAAGATTGAAAATAGAAATTACAGAAAGTTTATGGATTGGTATGAGAAGCTAAAGGATTTAGCAAGATCCTATAGTGGTAATATTACATGATGTGTGTAACAACAAATGAGTCTAACAAATTAATGAGAAACAGGAAATAGGGAAGCATGTGATCACTCTGCCACATGGAAGATTTTCAGCTTTCAGAATTTCTTTGTATTAAAAGGTGAAATAGTGAATATAAATAGTACTAGAAAGTGTCCTACTGTGTATGGTAAATTTAAACTTCAATTCTCCACTACTTGTATAGTATTATCCAAATATTGTATTTTATCCCCATCTAATACATAATGGTAAACTCAAAAAGTCTGTGGTGCTGTTAATGTTTACATTTGCCATCACCTCGTCTCGGCCCCGTCCAAAAGATAAACTGCATCCAGTAACGCCACAGCTGCAATATAGTGCACCAGGGTACTAGCCTTATCCAGTATCAGGAACTTCCAGGGTGATAGATGGCGGGGCCATCTCTGGCAGAGCATCGGTTTGTTGATTATGTGTCATCCAGATGATTGATCTCGAATTACTACCCAGTTAGCCAATATTGAAGTCAATCATTTTGTCCTTGTACTGTGGTATCATTCTGTGATGGCAGGATGCTGCCCAGGCTGTTTTACCCTACCAGGCTGCAAGATCGGAGAGCTCCTCCATAATCCCCTTTTCATGTGGTCCAGGAGGTACATCTCAGGTCATTCACACCTAACATGGGACAAATGCCCACAGAGTCATATTTGTAGTTGTTGTGGGAGCGGACCTGAATGCATGTGTTATGTGGGCAGATCATTGGCACACCGACAGGCAGCTGACAGGCACTTTCTCCTTTGTTTAGCCTGGTGGGTGGAACATCAGTGTGCCTGACTATAGAGTCACCTATGACTAGAGTGTTGGGTATGTTGTTATGCCTTATATGGGCTGTGGTTGGAGTGGCTTTTACTGAGGTTAAGTGGGCTATGTGTCATTTGGGTTGTGTTGGGGATGAGTTTGCTTGAATTTCTGCTTTGGAGGTCCCTGTTGCTTGGTCAGGTTTTTACTGAGAGCCCTGTCGAAAAGTAGGTGTGTGTTTTGGTAGTGTAGGTTTTGAGAGACTATGTGATGAGTGTGGTGTGTGGCAAGTGTTTACCTTTATCCTCCTGACTGTCAGTCCAGTCTTGGAGTGAAAGGAGCTATATAGGCGCATCTCTCACAGGCTTGTAGTGTTGGATGGTAGGAGGAGAGGGTTGTCTCTGTGCATGAGGCAATTGCTGCATGTACGCCCCAAGATGCCCATATTCACTCAGTAAAGACAGGTGAAAGCATTGGGAGCTGACCCTTTTGATATGCCTGGATAGGTGCTTATTTATTTAAGTACTAAAACTGTTTTCCTCTAGACAAGTGAAGAAAGTTGAGTGCTGTAGTAATTTGTAGCTTATTTAGTGCGTTTGCAAAGAGTTCTGAACAAGTGCTGAGCTCAAAGAAACAGACTTGAGTGCTGAAGCTAAAAAACTGACTAGTTTAAAAAGAAAGAAAATTAAGCTAGAAGGCTTCTCTCCAACACAGGAAAGGCTTGGTTATAAAAGCTTAAAGTATACTGAAGTCCTGGATACAGCAAATCTGTATCTGGACTAGACTACTTACAGGAAAGGCAGAAAAGCTTTGGTGATCGAGCGGCTTAAGCGTTCAAATATCTTTAAAAAAGTAAAGGGTTTAAGGAGGGCACTACCTACTTAAATATACCGACTCAGTGGCACTTCCAGTGCACTACAGTATGGAAATGGAAAAATGTCCATTTCCTACACTGTCTGTGATCTCATTGTTGGTATATTTAAATAGCGATTAAGTGGGGAGATAATGGGGTGCAGGGCTTACCCCCTGCTTATGTCCTTTATTTTCTTTTTTTTTTTAAATATTCCAACGTTTGAACATTCCATCACTAAAGTTCGATGTTTAGTGATTCGAATGTTTAAGTGTTCTAATATTTAATATAGACCCAAATTTGTGGTTTTCTAGATTTAGTGAGATCTTCTTCTTCTCTTTTTCCTTCTTTTTGATATTCCCATTAGAGGGTCACCACAGTGGATCAACTGTTTCCATTTCTTCCTGACCTCTGTATCTTGCTGTGTCACACCAACCATCTGCATGTCCTCTCTCACCACATCCATAAACCTTATCTTAGACCTTCCTCTTTTCCTCTTACCTGACAGCTCCATCCTTAGCATCCTTTTCCCATTACACCCAGCATCTCTTCTCGGCATGTGTCCAAACCAATGCAATCTCAAACTATTTTTATGTATTTATTTAACATTTGTTTACGGGAGTGTCTGGCTGGGCTGGAGCCCGTTTTCAGCAGAGGCCCAAGGAGAAAAGCTCCACACAAAATAATACAAAAATATAAAATGAGTACAAACAATGTGAGCAAAGATACTGGTGATATAGAAGTACGTACAGTTACAACTTAACATATTACAAAAATTTAAACTAATGTATCAAGGATATAGTAGTATGTACAATTACATCAAGTGTATTGAGAAGGGCAAAGCATGTGATGTAAATAGTAAGGCTGAGAGGTTAGCAAGAGAATAAGTTATAAGCTAAGAAAGCAAAACAGTATAAGCTAGTGAGGTTGTCCTTAATAAGACAGATGTGAATTAGACCATAGGAACATATTTACATAGTATAATTAATTTCCTTCATAACCAAGAACTAATTCACTAAATGATAGGAAGACTGAAACTTTAATGGCTATCTTTCAGGAAATACATGGTAACACAAAACAAAAATTATTCTAGCAATTTTTCTAAGATTGTACAAGCAATGTTTAAAATGTGTCCTTGGTTTTGGGCTTTTGCCCCCCCCCCCCAATAAATATTGGCTTTTTCCAGATTTCTTGTGCTGCACTGTTTCTCAGGCAGAGAGAAGTTTAGTGCTGCTTAGGTTATGTCTGTTTGAGTTAGTAGCAGGACAGACAGAATACTTGCATTTGATGTAGAAGGCTGTGAGTTCTACTCCCACAGTATGTAGATGGATTGCTGACACTGTACTGTGTTGTACTTTTAAAAGGGGTGGATGCTGCAGTCCTGAGAATGTCCTCTTTGGCAGAGATACCTAGCAGCTATGAACCTGTTATCAGTTTGCCATCCATTCCCTATTGCAATATTAGTAGCTTATCATTTTTTAATGTAACAGGCTATTTATCCCTCAAGGGAAACAGGCGCTTTATTTTTAGATGAAACAATGAAATATAAAGTTGTTTGCTAGCAGCAACCTCTTCATTAGTTACAGATCTCTTTAATGTGGAATTATTTAAATGACTTTTACTTCTGCAGAAATTGTGCATATTTACTGATACTGGTGGATTGTAGAAGTTTGAGTAGACTTTATGATGGACATGTTCTGAATTGAGCAGTTTTGTCATATTGGTTCATGCATTTTGTTTCATTGCTTACTGGAAAATGTTAAAACAAATTTAAAATGTGCTCTAATAAGTGTGCTGCATTATACAAGGAATATAATTTAATACAATCAGGAAGGTGCATCAAAGAAAAAAATGTATGTTTCTTATGCAAGGGCCTATGATTTGAAACAGACCACTGGTAATCTTTATCTGCCACTGGCCAGATGCATTTTCTTTGAATGTGGGTTTATGCTGTTTCAATGAATGTGAGTTTACTTTCAAGGGCAGAGAAGTTCAAATGCTTAGTCTATTTTCATTGTGAAACTGTAGCCGCTTTGTTTTAGCAGATGTCTATTAGTGTTTGTGCTATAAAATGTAAAATAAAAGTTTTAAAAGCAATCCAAATTACAGTGTTTATGGTAATGGGGCAAAATAGCCAAGTATTGGGACATTGGAATGGCCGCAGGGGGGGGGGGCTTTGTATGGGGGCATTTGACCTTTATTTGTGGAGGGGAGGGCTGAAAACTCAGACAGCCCTGGACAGGAACAAACTCTAGCTTTGCCATTGATCAGTAGGCCATGGAGAATGACTTTGGAGGACCTAATAAACTATAATATTATTTTTGCTAAGATTTGAATATTGCCTGCCATTAAATGCCCTACTTTTACCACAAAATTCACATACTGCAAGTCACCAAAAAGAAAATCCTAAGGTTCATCATCTTCTCCCTTCCCAGTGAACATCATTGCTAGACATTTAAAATAAAAGGTAGCCATTTACTACACTGGTGCCATATTTTTGTTGTCTGTTCTTCAGTTTGTGTTTGAAAGTTGGTACCCCCAATTCCATGTGAGTGGGTGTAGTTACATAATTATGTATGCAAATGTTATGCTAATCAGCATACAGACTCGTAACTATTTTTCGTGGGCCTTTGTCCAGATTTTTGATGTTTACAGGTTGAGAGGCATGCTGCAGACCCATGAGCCTGACAAATCTAATATGCAAAGCCATGGAACAAATTATCATGGAAATGATTAACAAGAACATTGGCAATCTATAGACACTGGACCCATTTCAGCTTGGCTTTCTTAAGGGAAGGTCGAGCCTACTAAACCTAGTTAATTTCTTCAAGAAGGTCACCAAGGCAATGGCAGTGAGGGTAAAACAGTGCATATCCAATGGCACCAGTAAAGCATTTGTCACAATACCACACTTGGGCATTGTTGATAAATGAGATTGTTCATAACTGAGATTTACCAGAGATGGCCTTCACCTATCACCTCTGGGTTTCCTGATCCTGGCCAAGGCTCTTGCCTCCCCCATTGTGCCTTTTTAGGCAATGTCCCAAAGACAAACCTTCTAACATAAAAGATCTATCTAAAAGCAAATTGAAGGTCATGTTGCTTAAATTTAGGAGCCTTTAACCTGAAAATGCACTCAGTGGAGGCCCTCCTCCCAGTCAAAGATGCTGATGTCTATGCAGTCATTCAAACTTGGTTCAGGGCTGTGGAGATCACCCCTGCCTTACAAGACTTTACCTCATTCCACACATTCCAACCCCAAAATGAGGTAAGGAAGACTAAGGGTGATGTAGTCTCTATTTTCATTAAGGACAGGCACACCTCCAGACTGGTTTGCCAGCATGATGCACTGGAACTACTCCAGGTACAGCTGACAGTTGGCAAGACACCCATCCGTTATAACTAGCTATATACCCCACTCCATGACTCAGGACACCCACCTCTTACCTGGATCTACTTGACTCCATCAAGGTACCCCTAACACCCTGATTCTTGGTGACTTCAACTACCCCACCATAGATTGGGTAAACTATTTTTGCAATAATGTACTCTCACAATGATTCATTGCCTTCATCAATTCTAATGCAATAGACCAACTTGTCTCATCCCCCACCAAAGGAGAAAAGGAGATAACATTCTGGACATGGTTCCCACCAACAAGGGCAACCGCTGCATCGCTCCCATAGTATGTTCTTCCCTGGTGGAGATCAGATCACCGGACTGTCTCATTCAAAGTTTCTATGCCACCTAACCCTCCCAACCACAATCAAGCTAAAAAACTTCTCAAAAGCTGACTGCAACATCCTAGCTTCACACTACCGCCTCCCTCAGAGGATGCAGACGACTATGCTGAACAGTACACCAATGCAGTATACAAGCACCTGTACAACTGCATGGACTCAGCCATACCCAATAGAACTAAAGCATGCTCCTCAAGGAATCACAATCCTGTTTGGTGGACATCCTCTATCAACAGACTTTACAACAAATGGAAGGAACTGTTGTCCAAGGGTAAAAAGGAACAAACTCCAAATTGGAAAAACTCCCTCCTTGGCCTCAAAAAGCAAATTAGATCACTAGTGAAAACCTGCAAGGCTAATTGTGAATCAAAACTAGCCTCCACAACAAAGGGAAACCATAAAGTCTTCTTCAGCTATGTCAGGAACCTCCATGGCAAAGCCCAGGTTTGTTCCGAATTAGTACTTAACAGTATCACTTACACTGATCCTGTTGACTTTGCCAACCTGCTAGCAGATAGGTTCAGTGCAAATTTCACCACCTGTCCTCCGCAGTGTCGCTTTCGATATCCGCAATACTTGTTCTGCACCTCAGATCTCCATAGATCAAGTGTTACAGGCCTTATCCAAGGAAAAGAACACAGCTTCCATGGGATCTGATAGTATCCCAGGATGTATTCTACACCATCTCTAGCAAGAACTGGCTTCGCCATTGAGCACCCTATTCAGCCACAGCCTAAGTACAGACTTCATTTCAGCTGCATAGAGAACTGCCATTGTCATCCCCTTGCACAAAGATGGTGCCACTACTGACCCTGGAAACTATCGCCCCATTAGCTGTACAAGTCTGATGTGTAAAGCCATGGAGTGTATTATTACGGATCTCATAAACAAGGACATAGGCAATCTCCAAGCACTTGACCCCACTCAGTTTGGATTTGTCAAGGGAAAATCTTGCCTGTTGAACCTGGTGGACTTCTTTGAGACTGCCACCAAGGCCTTGGAGGAGGGAAAGTCAGTACATACAGTTTACCTTGACTTGAACAAGGCCTTTGACACAATCCCCCATTCAGGCATCATTGAAAAGCTAACACAAGTATAATCCCTATCTCATCATGTGGGTGGCCAACTGACTCACTGATAGGACCCTCAAAGTCAAACAGGCACCTCACCTCTGATAGCAGACATGTCACTAGTGGAGTTCCCCAGCAATCTGTCCAGGGATCTCTACTGTTTGGCATCTGTTTCTCAGAGGACTAGGCAAAGACAAAAGGCTTGTGGCTGACCAAGTTTGTGGATGACTGCAAGTTAGGTATTGTCATTGACTCCCCGAATGATGTTAACATACTGCAAGAGGGTCTCACAGCAACTAATGACTGGTGCCAAAGTCATGGCCTCAAACTAACTGTAGAAAAATGTACCATCATACCATTCTGCAAAAACAAGAGCTCTACTGATTACACATTAATGGCAAACCTCCCTAAGCACATGACCTATGGTGAGAGACCTGGGCATTCAGGTTGATGATAACCTCACATTCGACCATCATGTAGCAGCAGTGGTCAGAAAACCCTTTTACTTGTTTTATCTCATAAGTAAAGGGATTACATCCAAAAAGGAGGTTATTACTTCTCTAACACTACTCCTCCCTCATTAGACCAATAATGTTGAGTTTAACACCCCATTTGGGATGTACCTCTAAGCAAACATCTGCACAACTGGAAAGGCCACTGAAGGTAACCTCACAAAGAGAATCCATGGCCTCCAACACTTGTCCTATATAGACAGGCTCAAATCACTATCACTCTACTTTGGTATCATACAGATTGCTCCAGGGTTGCTCTGTGCAATAAATGCCTACAAAGGCAATCTCAGACCCTTCCTACTAGAGATGATCCCATATCCATAAGTCCCTAACTCCTCACGCACTACCAGCTCAAAGGCCCTAATCTAATATGCGACATCAACAAAACCTGCTGGAGAGACAGGTTTGTCTCCCAGAGACTGCCCCATCTCTGGAATAGACTTCC
>NW_025050316.1:0-7500 GCF_019279795.1 Protopterus annectens
GTTTTCCTTACAGCAGATGGCAATGTTGCTACAATCTTGAAGTTCAACATTTTACAGTATTTTCTTTCATTTAAGAAACAAGCCTGTAGTTTACATTTATATGTACAAATGCTAGAATTATATATCAAATTCTATTTGACTAGGCTGGTAGCATTCACCCTTCTCTGCCAGTCTTTCACACAAGCACACACTAAGGAATGTAGGATGGGATGATCGTGTCTCCTGGCCCAGCAATCAAGGAACCTCAATCCCTCAAATTCACCACTAACACCAGGGAGGTTCTCTCCTAGAAGAGGAGGTAAAGGATAAATCTTGAATACACACAGTAAAGCAGTACAATTTCCTTAAGTGCACACAGAGATCACAGTCAGTCTGGGGCTGGTTGCTCCCTTGCTCACCAGGTCCCCACAAGACTCCCCCACTGGCATACAGCTTATGGGGTCCAGGTCTCAGTCTAACTGGCAGCTTAAAACCTTCAGTACCCTCTCTGTTCAACCAGTGCTTCATGTCCCTGCCAAGTAGCTGACATAAATACACAATAACACACACCGGAGATAAGTATATATACAACTTCACCAGACACTCCTGGGAAAGGCCTGGAGGCTGATCCACCACCAGATTCTCCGCAACTCTGCCCTTTACCCAGACTATACAGTAGTAATTACTGCCACACGCCTAGCGCTAATAATACTAACTACTAAAAGGCCCTTAAAAGGGTGTTCCACTATTACTGTGCAACATTAATATCAATGGTAGCATGACTAACAGTCAAGGTTTATTTTAGAGTATTACAATAACCTCTATAATATACCTTTGGTACGTATTTAAGCTTATCTCTACTACACCAAAACAGCCACAGGTAGGTTTTAAAATATTTAATAATAATAAAATAATTAAAACACAAGACAAAACCACTACAACACAAAAGATATTCTAGAGTTCACTAGATCACATAAGGAAAACTTAAAATAATACAGTAGAACAGTCTGATTTCAACGAAAATACCCTAATTAATCTCTTTACTAGCTTTAACTATTCCTAGGGCAAAAATGCTTACAGTGCTAAAAACTTACATGTGAGCATAAGGCAGAGTTTGCTGATAAGTTAGATGTCCAACTGACAACAGCTGTCCCTGTGAAAAATTCATTAGTTTAATCTGTGCATTTACCCATTGAGAAAAGTAGCCTTTCAGGCATTTTATGACCTGACTCTTGCTGTTACTCTGTAAAGTGCACATCCACTGTGGAAATGCAAGGCTTTTAAAACATTAGTAAAACAGTTTTTTTTTGTTTCTTTCATTTCATATTTTTCTCTGTGGTGATTGTGAATCCTGGCCAACTCCAATATGTTTTACTTCTTCATAGTTTTGCTCACCTGTAGAAAGGATTTGAGTGAGGGAAAACAGTAGTGTAAAACCAGATTTCTCTTTCATTTCACTTAAGGTTTTTACTGTATTTTGATTTTTGAATATTAGCCTAGTGCAGTGACTTTCTGACCTGCTGTGTAATTCCACTGAAAAGCAAGTGTGGGACAGAAGATTGGAGCATTGGTGAGACACATCAATTATTCCGTTCATTTTCATATATATTCCAGTTTGATATGAGCTGACTTTTGAATACTGCTAGACAAATCCACTAAGTTTAATGAGCAGGCTGCTTGTACATCTGTAGAAGCATGAGTGGGATCATAAAATTTTAAAAATGATCATATATTCACCTTCTCCTTTTCACTCAATATTTTATTTGACATATTTATTTGTTTGTTTATTTATTTCATTTGCTGATTTCCAGCTACTTCAGCTGCCAAATACACTTCCTTGTGTACATGCTACATCTTCGCTGCGGAGTTACTGCTTATTATTATGTTTTCATCAATTCTTTTTTGTCTTAATCTCTTATATATGTATGAATCTGTTTCCTAGTTCCACTATTATTGTATATAAACAAATGACTCAAGTGATACTGTACAGCTTTTGGCATCATTCCATCAGTTTAAAGTACCTAATGAGAGTCTGATTCCTGGTCTGACAATGATTAGTCCTACATGGTAACATTTAAACTTTTCCATTCCATATTTACTCACATGATAGCATAGCTCTCAACCCCTTAGCACAAAAAAAAAAAATCTGGACAAAGACTAAAATAATAAGAAACAAGCGGCCAAAAATAGAGACAACTTTTTAAATACTGCTCTTATAAACTTATAAAGTTGCTAGCCTAACAGGATTTCTTCTTTAAGTGTGAATTTTCTGAAGGATAATGACGTTTGAAATTCAAATGTGTAAGTCATTATTTAGTAAAGTGAAAACCTCAGTAATTTGTAGAAAAATCAACATTTTATGAGAAGCAGACCAAAAATGTGAGGCAAAAGTCTGGACAGTTGAGAGGTAGCTGCATGGTAGTGGATAACACAGCCGGTAGTGACATGTAAAGTGCCAGTTGTGTAAAAATCTTACTATTACTAGTTAATGTCCCTCTCTTCACTGTTGCAATTATTCAAGTACAGAAGTGATGTGTCAGCCCTGGGCAGCCTGTTGCTTGCCAGTATAAATAAGCTTCTAAAAGAGATCTTGGATTTGTGCTGTATGTCGCATTAATCCTCCACTGAACACAGGGTATAAAAGGGACTTGTGGATGCAACTATCTAGTATGCTGCATTGCCCCAGAGAGAGAACAGTCATAGGGCAAAGGAGTCCACACACATCCAGAAGGGAAAAAATGCACAATAAACAAGAGGTGGTTGAAGGGAGGGAATGAATACTGCAACTATGAAGAGAAGGACATCTGCTGTTATGGTGCGATTTTACACAACTGTACTATATCATTCTATATCACTGTTGCAGTACAGAAGGGAGAGTAAAAAAATGTCAAGAAACAGAATGGAAATGGGAACACTGAGAAAAACCCTCAACAAACCCACATAAAATGGTTTCAGAAAAACTTGTTCTGGCCCTAGAAATCATATCCAACTTATAATGCTTAGTAAAGGTATGCACTGAAGGCCAAGAAACAACTTCAAGGATACATACATACATACATACATACATACATACATACATACAAATGTTGCAAGCACGGGCATTAAAGCCCTTCTAGCTTGTCAATATGCCAAACCACTTGTTCCCATAATAAATGTCCAGGCTGTTCTTAAAAATATCTAAACTAGTACTTGCTTTAATTTAATTTGGTAGTCTGTTCCATGCATCAGCTACTCTGTCAGAGAACCAATTAGTACACTTCTCATTCCTATAGAATCTTCTGCATAGGTTATCTGACGATTCTCTAGTACTTTTTGATAGCCCCAAACATTCCCAGAGGTAGTTGTCCCTATATGCCCTATATACCTGAATAAGATCTCCTCTTAGAGAGAGACACTGTACAAGTTCAGATATTTTAGTATTTCATAATAACTTAGATTTTCACATCCATGGATGCCCTTGGAATATTTTCTCTGCACTCTTTCCAGTTTATTTATGCTTGTTTTCCTATAGGGTTTCCATATTGTTATTCCATACTCAAGTGTGTGTCTAATGTAACTAACAAACAATGACTTCATTATGTTTGATTTCCTAGACTTTATAAATCTTTTTATACAACCTATAATTCTATAACTATCATTAGCCAATTGGTTGATATGATTAAAAAAACGCATAGCTGAATCTACCCATATACCCAAGTCCTTAAATGAGTCTACAGTTTCAATCACTGTGTGCTGTATTAAATATTTACCTTTCAGTTTATGTCCCTGAAATCTCATATACTTAGTTTTTGATGTATTTATCAACATATTATTCTCCTGTGCCCAAATTGTCAATTTAGTCAAATTATTTTGCAGACATGCCTTATCTGTAACACATGTAATCAGTTTACCTAATTTCAGGTTGTCAGCATATAGACTGTAGAACACCTCAGATGAAAAAGTAAGGTCTGAAAGATACAATCTAAACAAGTAAGGGCCTAGTACAAAGCCCTGTGGGACACCTTGACTGTAACCAAGGATTTCACCTGTCCAGTTGGTGTGTGATACTTGCCATGTCCTATTTGTAAGCTATGCAGCTATCCATCTTATTAAGAGTACATCATCACCTAGTTGTACTAATTTATTGATCAGTGTTTTGTGCATGACCCTGTCAAATGCTGAAGTTAAGTCTATATAAATCACATCACAGCACAATTTTTCATTCATAGCTGCTGTTATATTGTTATAGAACATCATGTTATAGGTGGTAATAGATGTGTTTTCAACATATGCATGCTGATATATGGTTTCAAGTCCCAACCTATCCAGTTCTGACAATAACTTACCCAGTATTACCTTCTTCATTCTTTTTCCACAACATGAAAGTAGACTTAAGGGTCTATATGATTCTGGGCTTGTCCTACTCCCCTTTCCCTTAAAGACAGGTTTAATAAGTGCATGTTGCCAATCTTGATGAATCTCCTCATATTTATATGACCTAGTGAATAATAGATGTAATGGCAGTGTAAGTTCTTGCTTAAGTGTTCTCATGTCATTGTTACTTATTCCGTCTCCTCCCTGCTTGCAGCTTTGTTTTGGATCCAGTTTTGCACAGTTCTTTTCAATATAATCTAATTTGATTACGAGTATCTGGGGATTTACCTGGATGTCACTAGGACAACTTACCACCCTTTTGTGGAGCTAAACTGCTTTGCATAAGATTTTGTAAATATATCTAAAATCTGTTGTGTCTGAGAATAAATTGTAATATCTGCACACAGTTTATCAATTTGTATATCTTTACTCCTTCCACATCTTATGTATCTATAAAAAGGTTTCTTATTATGCTCAATATCTTTATATAAATTTTCTTCAAGAATTTTTCTTGATCTTCTCTCTAACATTATATGCTTAATCTGTATTTGTCCAGCTCGTTTAAGTTTTCAAAGTTGTAGTTCGACCTCTCTTCCATTTCTTATAATTTTTGTCTCTCACCTTAATCAGGTATCATGTTCTTATGTAAATATACCCCCCTGATGTTGCATGCCTAGATCCTGATGTTAAACATTTTTTTTTACTTTTTGCACTCAGACAATTTCTCTTTCAAATCCTTCCACATTCCATCTGCAGTTTTTCCACTGAACACCTCACTCCAGTTAGTTTTATATAGTAACTGTTTTGCTTCCCTATAGTCTCTAATTAACCTTCTGTGCATTGGCTTAGATTTCAGTTTGACAGAATTATCTAGCAACAAATCTACCTTTATGACCCCATGATCACCGCACATCAATGGTGGTAAAACTTGACTTGAAGTTACAGTAATTTCTTTGGGAAAAGAATGATGAGTACAAACAATATCTAGTATATTCCGTCCCCTGGTAGGTTTTTTTTACAATATGAAACATTTGTTGTTCTTGAATATACTCTGTGAATAATTTCTTTACTAATGTTGTTGAATCAATATTATTCCAGTCTGTTTTCTACCAAGTAAATTTAAGTCCCCAGCTAATAATTATTCTTCCTCTCCAATGTGTTTCATATAAGAAATGTATGAATTCCTCTAGGTCATCTGCACTTGACTTTGGTGGTCTGTACACTCCAACAATTGTTATATGTTCCAGGGTTGTCTTTATTGTCACAGTTACACAGTCTATAGTATTAGGTGTTATCATTGAACATGTAATAATCACAAGTCTCATATTATCTTTAATCCCTATCATACAAGACCTCCACCAGAGTTTTTGTTAGAATGTCTGTTACAGAGTAAAAACATGTATACCCTGTCAGAACTAGTTTCTGATCATTGTTCTTTAACCATGTTTCACAAACTATAACAGCATCAATCTTTTGGGAACGTAGCACAGTTTCCAATACAAAACTTTATTATTAATGCTCCTAGCATTAACAACCATCAGAGATGCATCAAATGTTGCTATCTGTGAACTGTTACATTACTGACCTGTCAAAAATCCTGGCTAGTGTTTGTCAAATATTGCAAAATATCTGCTGCAAAAATTCTCTTCCCTGATCTAGACAAATAACAAATAATAAATAAATAACAAATAATCTAGACAAAGCTCAGATGCTCATAAGCCCTAGTACTTATTATACAGCAGAACTTCTCATTGTAACATTTATTGCATAATGTCTGTTATGTACTTAGCAGATAAAGATTCTAGTTCTCTACTGATCTACTATGTTCTTCATCTGTAAATATGTTGTAAAATAATTACTATGTAAATTGTTAATGCCGCTATGTAATCCAATGTAACTACTGTCTGTTTATTTTAACTGTGGGCTTTTCTTCCGGACACTCCGCTGAAAATGGACCAACGTCCAGTCAGACACACCCGGTCAACAAATATAAATAAATAAGTTAATAAATAAATAAATGCACACCATCCTGTCTGAACATGTGTGCCCAAAATAAGTCTTGGATGCTTTACACATTTCAATTTTTTAAAACAGGACATTTATTCCACGTAGGTGTTTATCCCAAAAAAATCTTTTCATTGACAGTGACCTGACTATCCTTTCTGTAGGTGATTTGTGAAAAATATGTCCTAACACCAGTACAAGCTATACTATCTAGGAGGGCTGTCTGTTCCCAACTAACAGTCAGAGAATCTTTGTTGGTGACATCATTTTACCAACATGAATATAAATGGATCCATACTTCCTTACATTAAGGCGTCCCAAGGCTTGTTTCACATCTTCTATTTTTGCTCCTGGCAAGCATAACATTACTCGATGTTCATTATCATCTCTGCAAATATACATATCAGTTCCTCTAATAACTGAATCTCCAATTACAAGAATATTTTTTCTGACCATCTCTGAAGAATCTTCAGCTTCTAATACAGCCATTTCTCCTCTATCAATTGTTACGAAGGATAGATCTTCATCACTATTAGTCTTATTAATCCCACTGTTTTCATTGTGTATTAAATTCTCATCCAGCTGGCATTGTAAATCCACAGCTTGAGCCATGCAGTCAACATCTGTCTTTCTCTTCTTTTTTCGTACAGTAATGTTCTTCAATCCTCCCACATTCAGTTTTGATTTCTTCCTTTTCACCTGCCCCTTGCCTTCTTTTTCTACCTTTTCCATTGGAAGAATATTGTGGGGAATAAACCACTCTTTAGGTATAAGAGGAACAAGAACTTGAAAGATCTTTTATGTAAAGATAAGGTTACTACCACCAGGGGTAATGTGATTATGACACAAGGTACATTTCCATGTGGGATTTGTAGGGCATGTGGTTATATTGACAGTGGGACTGTTTTTAAACATCCAATGACGGGTAGGCTTTTTGACCTAAAGGCAAGAGCCACATGCAGGACCACTGATGTGGTTTATCTGGCGGAGTGCCAGTCTTGCACATGCTTCTATGTAGGCAAGACTAACTGCATGTTTAAAGTGAGGATTTTACAGCACCTTTCATCCATCAGGAATAGGGATACACGCAATGCATTGTTTAGACACTTGGAAGAAAACCCCACACACAATTTTAAGTTCAGGGTGTTAGTTTATGTGAAGTTG
>NW_025050316.1:10000-12937 GCF_019279795.1 Protopterus annectens
TTTCCCAAGGGTCCAGGCTTCTATGCCTTGCCAAAAATTCATAAACATTTGTTTGAACCCCTTGGGTGGTCAATTGTTTCTTGCTTTGGCTCTTTTCTTGAACCTGTAGGGATTTTGTTGGATGCTTATTTGAAGCAATATTTATCCAAGAATCCTTCGCATATAAACGACACAAATGAGTTTTGTGGATTAATTAAAAACCTACGTTGGGAGGATAACTATTGGGCCACAGTAGACATAAAATCTTTATATATTAACATAAGGACAAATTGGGGTTTGGATGCAGCGATTAAGATGTTAGGTGAAGGGAATCACACCTCATTTTGGTTAGTTTGCTTGAATTCTCTCTAACACATAATTATTTTGTGTTTAAGAAAATTTTCTTAATGAGGCTCACAAGATACAGCTATGGGGGCTTATTTTGCACCCGCTTATGCCATTATTTGTATGGCTTTTTTTGAGAATTTTTTTTCGTATAAATTGGATTTTTTTGTGAAGTCAGTAATTTTGTATAAGTGGTTCACTGATGATTTGGTTTTTATATGTCAAAGTGATGAGAGGGAATTTGGGGAATTTCTTGAGTAACTGAATAGGAACCCCTTTTGGCTTGAAATTTACTGGTGTCACTAATAAATCTGTCATTTAATTTTTGGACATTGAACTTTATGTGAATGAAGGAAGGAAGGTCCAATATAGACCCTTTAGAAAAACTACAGCAGTAATTTTTTTTTGCATGCCAGTAGTGCACATCCTCCCCATTTATTAAGGTCCCTTCCTTTTGGTGAGTTTAAGAGGATTTTTGATCATACTTCAGAGCATTTTCTTCTCAATAGAGAATTTTTGACTGTGAAAGAGAGGTTATCATATAGGGGTTATGCTTCATCTACCATTGAGAGGGCAAAGAAAAAAAAAGTTCTGGGGAAACATGTTGGTCAGGTTTCCCTATATAAAGCTTATTTTTGTGGTGTTGTGTTAGACGATGGGACAGTTCAAGGGGAGCGTTTTTTTTTTTGTCATCAAATATTCCCCTTTTTCTCCAATTTTAAAGAAGGTGGTTGATAATTTATGGCCCATTGTATGTTTTGATACTGCATTTGGATATTTGTTTCCCAAAAGGATAACTTTTTCTTATGGTAGATTTGGCAATTTAAAAGAATTACTTAGATGGAAAAGGAAGGGGCCTTTGACTGTTCAGGTGGGGATCTTTAAATGTGGCAGTTGTAAGGTCTGCTCTAGGGTGAAGAGACTGCTCTAGGGTGAAGAATATTTCTGGCTCTTCTATTGATGGTAGAAAATTTGTGATTAATGACAGGTTTGAGTGCAGATCTTGTGGGGTTGTTTATATTTTGGGTTGTGATTGTTCCCCTTGTAAATGGTATATCGGACAGACCAAACATATGGTTAATGTTTTAGAACATTTAGGGGACATTTGTAATAGAAGTGTAGACAGCCCTATTGTTGACCATTTCATTCAGATACATGATGGTAGGGATGGCAGTTTATTTTTTAGTGTGCTGGCTAAGCAGTATATGTACAATGGAGTTAACTTTTATCAAAAACTCTTGCAGTTAGAAAGTAGATTAATTCTAAATTATAAGACTCTAAGGCCAGTAGGGTTAAATTTGTAAATTAAATTATGTGTGAATTTTGCTGCTTTGTAATTTTGTACAATTTCAGATGGCCTTTTAAAGGTTAAATGTTTTTTTCATTGGTTAAGTAATTGTGTATTATGGAATAAATAAGGTGTGTGTAGTGTTGTAAATTATTCCCTGAAGGATTTGCAGTGAGAAGTATGAAGCAGCTATTAAATATTTCACACTTTACAGCCTTGTTGGCTTTTTTTTTTTTTTGCTGTTTCCTTTTGGGTGTTATTTTCATTATGTGAAGATGGTCAGTGAGAGGGCCCTGTTTGCCATGTATGGGAGATCTATATATAAAAACACATACACTGTATAAATGTGACACACACACACACACACACACACACACACACACACAAAGACACACACACACCTGACACTTACAGACCTGCACACATATCCACACTGGGCATCTGACACACACAAACATATCCCCAGAGCACCTGCACACACACACACATATCCACCCCCACACACACACACACACACACACACACACACACATATCCACACACACACACACACACACACACACACACACACACACACATATCCACACACACACACATATCCACACACACACACATATCCACATATCCACACACACACACATATCCACACACACACACATATCCACACACACACACACACACACATATCCCCCCACACACACACACACACACACACACACATATCCCCCCACACACACACATATCCCCACACACACACACACATATATCCCCACACACACACACATATATATCCCCACACACACACACATATATATCCCCACACACACACATATCCCCCACACACACGTCCATCCACAAACACACACACACACACACTTACATATCCGCACACACATATCCACAAACGCACACACCTGCATGGCGCACATATCCCCCACTACCGCACATATCCACACACACACGCACACACATATCCACACACACACGCACACACATATCCACACACACACGCACACACACATATCCACACCCTGCACACGCACACACACACACACACACACACACACACACACACACACACACACACACACACACACACACACATATCCACACACACACACACACATATCCACACACACACACACACACACACACACTATCCACACACACACACACACTATCCACACACACACACACACACACACTATCCACACACACACACACACACACACACACACACACACACACACACACACACACACACACACACACACACAGACACACACACACACACACACGCACACATCCACACACACACCACACAA
>NW_025050317.1:0-13472 GCF_019279795.1 Protopterus annectens
TGATCATTTTTTCAAACACCTAGTGACCAGCAAAATAAGCAAAATCATCCCATTTTGCATTTTATCCTCACAAATTACTCCCACAGAAGCTTAAACCCCATTGTCCTCTGGCATACATCATGCATTTATTCATATATATACATTTCTATTTGAGTTCAATGCTGACATGACTTTCCATATTCAACATGAATAAAGCCCTAAGGCCTTCTAATAAATATACAGTCCTTGTACACTTTTTAAGCCCATCCTTTCCTATCCTATGAAGGAGAAATACTTCTTGCTTAAGGCAATTTGGATTCATAGTGTATGCTTCTCCTGGATCTCAATAGAGCTGAAAAATGGATGGGGGTACTCCAGAAAATGACAATAGATAACACACAAAGGATCTATGTGCTGATCATTGAAAAATGGTTAATGATAAAGTTAAATAGCACTAGATGTAGAGAAAGAGGTTAAAGATACCACCATGGACAGAATATTTGATCTGCTAATCCCCATGTTATTGGGTACAGTCATGGTGAACCTTCCACATTGGCCAACCATTCCATCACCAAGTGTGCCATTCTTTTAGGGGCACTTTTCTACATTTACTTATTTTTATAGTAGTAAAACACAACATCTTTTGCTATAAAAGTAAAACAAATTACTGTAGAAACATCCTGAAGCACCCCTGTTAAAAGAAAAACACTCCCACAAACTGTTGGGCTTCATACAGAGGAGCTGCTTCAGATGACTTGACTATTTAAGTCACTTTAAACTTCAACTTCAGAGGGACACACTTCATGGAAAGGACAGAACAAAATGTCACAGTGTTCAGTGGTAAGTTAGGAAGTGAAATCATAAAACAAAAGAAAAGAAGCTGAAGCTACTATCAGTGGTGAGTTATTTTTTTTAAATGCTGGCAGTGACTGTCCAGGTATTTTGAACAATTCCCTGATAAAAGATCAGGACAAAGCCAAAGATAATGAAGGGTAGGTTGGGAGGGAAAGGCAGAAAACCAAGGACAGATTTTAAGCATTATGTTTATTTAAAAGGTTAATAGAACAACAGGTTTTGCACATCAGCATGCAGTTTCTGCTTGTGGAGAAAATGATTAGCTGTTTATTCATTATTCTGACTTTGTGATTTTTGAGAAGAAACTTGAAATGCATTGCATGAAGCAACTTGGAATACTTTAATGTGTGGCAAAGATTTGGGGTTGTTTTTTTCAGATAAAAATAACCAATTTGTTGCCATGCTCTCATTTTAATTAGTCACTATTTGGTTTTACAGTACTAATGGGTTTTTGTGTGAAGTAAGATGGATTACTTACCTAAACATCTTGGGTGGTCTCTAGAGGAATATAATTAGCGGTCTAGTCTTTACTCATGTTTCTGGGTTTGCAGGACTAAAGTGATTTATGTGAAGCAACATGAAATACTTGAGGGGGTGGCAACTGTTTGTATGGATGAAAGGTGGAGAATATCACACAACCATCCTCTTTTATCAAAAAAGACATCTAACTGTTGTCTGGAAGAAAGAAACTGGCCAACTTTTCATTTGGTAAGATTAAGCTGTCTCTGTTTGCCTTTGCAGAACTAGTGTGAAATTATATGAAACCAGATGGACTACTTAACTGAGCATGTAGGTATAATTGCTGGGGTTGCCTGTGGACTTAAATGGCCTGCTATTCATCATTGCTCATTACTCTGGCTTTTTAAAGCAAGTGTGATTTGTGAAGCAACATGGAATACTTTAATGTGTGACAACTATGTGGAGAAACAGTGAAATAAATTATATGACCATCCCCTTTTATCATAATCAGATGTCTGAATTGCAGAAAGAAGTAGCTATAATTGCTTGGTGTGAGTTGTCTGGATGTAAGTAACTGACCCTCTTGTCATTTACTCAGTTAAAAAAATAAGGCATAAAATGTATCAGAAAACATTCAAACGTTCAGAGCTTTTGGGACCCACACGGGCCTGCTACCCAAGACTATAGACCACTATATAAGGGTTGACACAGGCTTAATAGTCACCTATCCATGAACCACACCTAGACTAAAAGCAGATCTTCTCAGAGGTGTGTACAGAAGATCAATCTAGCAATGTTGTTATTTATTTACTTTTTATCCCAATTCTCAGAGCCAGTGGCAGATCCCCAAGGTAGGTGGATGAGGGGTACACTGACCAAATACAAACATCAGCAGGTAATCAGAAATAGACAATCCCACCTCTTGTTATACTCACCCCTCATTTTCTCTTCATGTTCTCCCTATATAGAAATGTACATATGAACAGGTAAACACTGCACTGCAGAAAGTAGGCAAATTTCATACAGACTTGAAAGTATAAGTAGAATTTATAATTATTCCTTACTTTGCTTGCCACTCAGATCTCCACATACCACATTAGTGAGTCCTTTTTTATGTTTTCTTACCTTGTCTTAGTCTTCTGCTTTTCCTCCATCCTTTCAATGTAGTGTAACTTAACAAGATCTCACTGAAATAACTGAATTAAGACATTGGATTCTAAATACATTAACATAGATTTTAGAGAACTACAGTTTGATCCAATGGCAGCCTGGACAAAAGTACTGACTAAGGAAAGAAATAAGCTGAGACCAAGGCACAAGGCCGAAAGTTGTCAAAACTAATGTTTCACAATAAATTAAAGAGAATACTTACAAGGATTTATACATCATATGCTGAAATAATGCCTGCTTCCCTACCTACCACTAAAAAAGACCTTCCATGCAGCCCTCTGTTAAATTGGGATGAAAGTGAAAAAAAAATGTCTTGTTATTATCATATATATAAACATAATGCCTCCACACCTCTAAAACAACCACCACCTTTATGCACCCCTCTGATGTCAGATTGGGATAATGTCACAGTAATATATTTCAGCTTGATGCTGTCAGGCATATATAAATATCATGACTACTTACATATACACCCAAAGATTTCCACATGTATATAAGTCTATGCCTGCTTGTGTATTCTAACTTGTTGCTCCTACACAATGCACTTCCTCTAGATAAGCTATACTGATAATTTGTACAAATATCTGAGGTATGACTGTGAGGAAAGCTACAAAAGTTAATGACCACACTGTCCCCAGCACCTACATAAGCTATAGCAACCTTATGAACACACCTCTAGGCAAGGCCAGTTTTAAACAATGTGATTCAGAGTGAGGTTGAAACAAGGGACCCTACTAAGCATGTCAAAATCTCACCTATACTGAGGATAATGGGGTTCCTAAACCTCCATAAGCTCAGAGTATCTAGATGCTCTATGATGCATTTTCTGCCTTATTTTTGAAAGAAAATGGTGTGCTATTTCTTTTGTACTGCAGTCCAAAAAGTTATACATATGCCCCAAAGTACACACACACACACACACACACACACACACACACACACACACACCTACCACACACGCACTGGCCTGCCTGACTGCGTGGAGTCCATCATAAGATGTAGAATAAACTGGTGGAACACTAATTCACCTATGGCATGTCTTTGGAATGTCAACAGAAAGCAGAGAAGTTCTATAAAGCCCACACAGACACAGGACATACATACAGACTTCACACAGAAGGAACCATGGCTACGAACTCATCCAGAGAACCAGGCACTGTGACATGGAGGACACAGAATGTCCTGCCAGATTTTCAGCCTCAGTCGTTTATTATTGCATTTTCCATAAAGAGTATTACTGGTAAAATTCTACATAATCCGGTGCCTTCAACTGTAGTAGAAAGTCAATAGTGAGAGAATTTCACTGCACTTGTTTGTGCTTCAGTGTGTTTATATTTTGCTTATCTTTTACCTGTTTAAAGTTGCATTCTGTGTCTACCCCATCCACCACTAATTCATTAAACTAACGTTTCTGAAAGAGCACCAACATTGCCTGTATTTGATTGTTTGCCTCTTTAGCTAGCCTACTTGGTTTCCCAACTTATGGGCTCATGGTAACATTTTACAAAAAGTCTGAGTCTGTGGACTGCACCCCATATGATAATCTGATTTTCAAAGTCCCTGTCTCCCCTCTTTAATTACTAAAGACTGCTACATAAATACTTGTGTGCTCTTCCCACCCTTTGTTTCCATAGATCCATGTGCAGGGCACCAACAAGAGCCATTGCTCGGAGGTAAACCTTTACTAGTACATCTCCTATATTTAGGATATAAGAATGCTTGGAGTCCTAGCCTGCATTCCAGAAGTGTTTTGCCAGTATCCAGTGCTATCCATGCAAAGTTAAGTTTCTTTGATTGCTTAGTGATCCCTACTATTTCCTGCTTTTATCTATGCATTTCGATGATTTTTTTTTTAAAAAGAATTCTCTTCTTCGCAATGTTACTGTACGTCTGTCTTGAAATTGCCTTCAGCAAGGGATTTACAGCTATTTGTTTAAGTGGTTTGTGGTAGCCTTGCACGTGTGGGTCTCTTCTATGTTTTTACATTAGAGGGACTGGGTTTATTCATCTTGTGATAGGAGGTGTTTGTCTGGTCTATCTGAGTTGGGAAATACAGAAAAGGACTCATAGTGTAGTCATTTTATTGCCCAGAGGGCTCATTAGTTTGTTTTCTATTTTTTCTGCGCTACTATAAATATTGCATGTTCACATGGGTTAGCAGTGCCCTGTACAGTAGCAAACACCTGGAAAGAATGGTTCATAAAACTGTACCCTGTAACGCAGCAATATAGTGCAAAAACCTTGTGCGCCAACAAGCTTAGAGCAACTAGTTGAGAGTCATGTGACAATACATACTGATGCAGTTGAATTCAGTAATGTGTAAACATTAGAGTTAATAGAAGTTAGTGCTGTCTAGCATAATCTGCTCTGATAAGGTACCTTTAATAGCCCTCTAACCCCAATACATCTCTCCCTTTGTAGCTCACAAATCAAAGGACTGGAAGTATGGATATGCAAGTTACAAACTTCTCTGTAGCCAGATTGGTAGATATAGGCATCTTGAGACAATGTAGCAATTGTCTCATGTTTAATGACAACCACTTAATGCTTAAAGAAGCAGACACGGTATGTGAGAGATGTACTTACACAATGACACTGGAGGCTAAACGTTTGTATGCAAGTGAACCTCAAGTTGTTAAAATCATGCACACACCACTCATCTCAAATAGTATGCGACACACATATAGATCTAGATCATCTGTTATCAAATTTATGCCTCCACAATCCCAAAGACACTTAGAAAAAAAAAACACTTAACACCACACATACTGTCACTCTCATTGGAGCCCCAAACAGTATGCCCCTAAGGCAAACGGACATACTTCCCAGGACTACAACTTTATCCATTCCATAGTGCCTTTTATAGGCAATGCCAAATGGATGAACCTGCTGACATAGCAAAATCAACTCAGCTGAATTTCAAGGTGGTATTGCTCAATACCAGGAGCCAACAAAATCTACACTCCCTCCAAGTCCTCCTCACAGTTGAGAATATAGACATCTGTGCAGTTGCAGAGACATGGTTTAAAGCAGCAGAGTGTACCCTGACAATGCAAGATTTCAAATTACTTTGTACAATGGGCTTTATGGCATTCTTCTAAAGACCCCCAAGATCACATTAAATACAGGCAATCCAGGAACGAAACTAAAAAATCCATTTTACAAGACAAAAAACAATACTACTGTAATTTAGAGACAGTAAATCAAAATAACCCTCGGAAGTTTTGGGCAGATTTAAATAATCTACTACATCCTGGACAAACTTCAACCCCAATCCCTGCTGCTACTATTGATAAACCCCCTGAAGATGTTTCTAACAGTTTTAACCGATTCTTTACTGAGACAATTCAAGCCCTAGCTAGCCAACTACCTCCTAGCTCCCCTGGTCCTGAAAGTAGCACCTCTAGAAACCTACCGGCATTCAGCTACCAACCGGTCGCCACTTCACTTATATGTACCTTGATCAAAAAATTAAAACCCACTATACTTTCTGCTGATCAACTCCCTGCCAAGTACCTACAAAAATCAGCTGATGCTATTGCTTACCCCGTCTCAATACTAATCAATTGAACCATAGTAGAAACTAAAATTCCCACCATCTGGAAAATATCCTATGTAATCCCACTTCACAAAGGAGGCAGTTCTAATTAATTCTCTAGTTATAGGCCAATAGCTATACTCTCTCACTTGCAAAGATTATGGAAAAATGTATTCATAGACAACTCATACACCACCTAATCCAGAATCACCTTATGGCAGACACTTAGCATGGTTTCCGTCCTCATCACAGCACTACTTCAGCCCTCCTAGCCTTTACCAACACCATAAACCATAATCGCAACAATAATTATATATCCTCAGCCCTCTTCTTGAATCTTTCCAAGGCATTCAATATGGCTGATCACCAACTTTTAATCCACACCCTGCAAACATTCTGTCTACATACTAGAGCCCTTCAATGGTTTCAATCCTACCTGAATGGTCGACAGCAGGCTGTCCTCTGGCAGAACAAACTCTCTAACCTTCTACCTAACACCCTTGGAGTACCACAAGGCTCTATACTAGGGTTCTTGCTGTTCTCCATCTTCATTAACGACCTTTATACTGTCATCCCGAAAGTCAGCTGTATCCAATATGCTGATGATTCTACTCTGATTTGCTCGGCCACATCTCCAATAGAGTTATGGTCAGCTACCCAGACCACCCTTGATACAATAGAAAACTGGCTTTCTGAACATCGTCTGATCCTAAATCCCCCAAAAAACTAAAATGCTGTTATTTTCACCAACACGTAGGTTTACTGCTTTCACCTTTACCATAAATTCAAATGATGGCACAATAATCTCCCCTGACCCCTCTATAAAACTATTAGGGGTCATCATAGATAATAATCTAAAATTCGACCTAGATGTTAATCAAAATATCAAAACCATCAATAAAACACTAGGGTCACTTTACAGAATAAAAGCCTTCCTAACCCCTCCAGCTAAAATTGCCATAGCTCGCTCTCACCTTCTTTCAACCCTTCTGTATGCATCCCCTCTACTCTCGAATTTAAACAAGACTGTCCTTAACAAACTCTCAATTTGCTACAAACACATTGCCAGGTTTGCCACTGGGCTGCCTTTTAGGACACATCATTGCATCAATCTAAATCAGCTTGGGTGGCTTGAACTACCCAGCCTAATCCAGTATAACCAACTGATTATGGCTTATAAAATCCTCTATAATCCGGACAATACTCCTGCACTTAAAAATATTATCACCCCCTATAACAATCCTAGACCGCTTCGATCCTCTAGCAAATGACTAATTCAGACTAGCAAAATTAATAACACAGCCGGTGACTCTCTCTTTGCAAACTCTGTAAGTACATCCTGGAACTCTCTTCCAGATGGTATTACCTTACTTTCCACCTTAGGTCAATTTAAAACTAGACTCAAACAACATTTGTCACTTAACTGGCTATGTCACTGTATCAAGCCTGGCTAACTCTCTCTAGAATGTGTAAAAATCTGTTAACCAGTTTACTGTGTAATTTAATTTAATCCTGATTCACACTTGGGATTAACTCTAACCTGTGGAACTTGTTTAACTTGCTTACTTATGTAATCTCTGTAAATAGTCTGTTTGCATTATGTAATGCTTGTATTATGTAATGCTGTATCTGTTTACCCTTGGATCTTTTCTCCCCGGGCCTCTGCTGAAAATGGAAATGCATCCAGCCGAACTATCCCGGTCAACAAATGTAAAATAAAATAAAATAAAAATAAATAAATTTTAGACTAGTAGCTGCTCAGAAAATGTCTCAATATATACATCAGTAACAAGCATACCTTTTAGTGGAGAAAGTGATGATAAGCTTCCAGTTGCCCATTATGCAGATTGCCATATACAAAATCCTCTACCATATTCTAGCCAGCTATAGGTCACTCTCAGCTCACATTTCATTGTTAGACCTACTGCAGACACTTACCATCTACCCTAAAGCACTTTTCATGGGAGACTTTATAGGTCCATAGGAGATTACTAGGCTAATGGCTCAAGAGCCCTTAGAAGCTTATCCAGTTTTAGCCAGAGTCTAGCCAGCTTTTTATCCTTACAGAAAAGATAACAAGGTTCAGCAAGTGGGGTTTTGACATTTTTTTGCAGGTCAGCCCCCTGTCAGTATGGACATGAGCAAATTAATCCAGGAGGAATTCTAAATGCACCATTGGCCCAGATTATACTTGAAGATTGTCAGGGTGCCTGGTTTGACAAGAATAGGAAGCCGATTCCTGTGCTGGAGAGACAATGTCTGGGATGCTTATCTGTCTCTCCGGCATGATCTAGTCCTGTCAAAGATAAGATTTAGAACCTTAGAGTGGGTAACCCTTGTGAAGTTAGTTTTGTGCATGTGCATGATGGAAGTGCCTTGTTGGTCAGGCATAGATCACTTCTCAGTAATAGATAGGAAATGGAATACAGTGACTGGGGATTTAATTGGTGTGCATAGGACATGTTGGTTATACCCTCTATTTTTTGGGAGGGAGAATTGAGGACATTTAACTACGTAGTACTCCAAAGTTGCATGCCAAAAGAATGGCTTATACTCAGTTATTGGTCTAATGAGGGCTGCAGTGTGGCACAAGGATATCCTTAGATCTGGATGCCACATCTTACTTATAAGTTGAACCACATAAAGTGATGCACTGTTGACAGCCACGGTGGTCAAAGTTCGGCATACCATCTGAGTACCCAGACGCCACCATACCGGTGATTCTCTCACCATTGTCCACTTCTAATGGCGGTGGTGCTTAATACAATGTTGTAATTTGCAGTGAGTATTTGATTTCACAAAGGGTATTATTATGCACTTCTTCACATTTGGGTTTGAGGAAATGCATTTGGACACCAGTTATTAGGTCCAGTATCAGCTTTGTAGGATTATCAACATCACTCTGCGGAGTCAAGGGGATTGCCCTAACTTGCAGTCAACAGTAGACTTTGGTCAGCCCAAGGCCACCCCATACATTTGCCTTTTACATCTCAGGGAAATACATGACAAACAGAGGGAGGGGCTACAAAGCACTGGAACCCCATGGTACTCTACTGGTGATCAAGGTCTCTTGTTAAATGTGTATTCTATTCTTATAATAAACATGTGCCCATCTGTGGTTTTTCATGGCTAGCCATCTGGTGACCTAGAACATTATGCACACCTTTGTAGGGTTTGTCTATAATACCAGAGTGTGGTGATTGTGTCAAAATACCATGATCAAGCTTTCTCAAGTAGGTGGTGGCGTACTGTTCAATTATCCATGGATCTAGTGACCTTATCAAAGAAGTTCACTGTGATTGAACAGGACAGGACCTGGCCATGATGAAGCCAAACTGCTGGTTCCAAATTTCGAAGATTTTTGTATGTCATTGTTAATTCATCATTCAGATTAATCTTCTTCTGTAGTCTCTTGAATATGTGATGCTAGTTAGGACATATGGCCAGTAGTTTCCTGGGTCCATTGATGGCCTCCTGTTGGGCAGTGGGATCACTGCTACTGTCCTCCACTGGGACAAAGCCTGTCAGGTGATTGTGGTTAAAGAGAGATCTGAATGGGTCTGCAGGGTCATGTTTCAAGCTACCATGTCACTACGTATAGAGGCCGGGTACCTACCAGCAAGCCAGGACCAGCTCTAGAAACAAACCACCCGGGTGTCATCCCAAATTAAACAGGATATACAACAGAAGGAAAAAAAACTATTGAAAAATCAGGAAAGGTAATTTCCATAAAAATAAAAACTCTCATCAAAGTAAATATGCAACTACAAGAGAGCTAATTAGGCCAAGTAAAGCCAACTTTAACATTAAGATAGCTTCCCAGGTGAAAGATAATTTAATATGCTGGCCTTCTATAGCTATATCAGAAATCTCAAAGGCCACACACAGCAATATGCTGAACTGGTTACTAATGATGCCATATCCACTGAGCTTATTGACATAGCAAACCTGTTAGCAGACAAAGTCAGTTCCAAATTTTCCCCCTCTCATCCCCAATTATCCCTTCCAAAATACCCTCAAACATAACCCCTCCAGCTATAACTAGGGAGAATGCACTTGCTGCACTCACTAAAACCAAAAACACAGCCTCAATGGGCCCTAATAATATCACAGGATGCCTACTAAATAGTCAAAAATAATATGAATTTTTCTATCAGAAAACCCTGGAGTCAACAAGTGATTTAACTTTGGTAGTCTTTAAACAGGATTTGTGCCACATCAACAATGGAAGATGCAAGGGTCATCTGCCTCTCATAAGGGAGTAGTAAACCTTCAACAGATCCTGGAAACCATGTAGAACGTAATAGTTTGACTTGATTTATCAGGAACCATGGAAAGAATAATTCATGGAAATTATTAACAAGGACATAAGAGACTCTCCAGACACTGGATCCAGTTCTAGTTTGGCTTTCAAAGGCCATGCTTACCGAATCTGCGGAATTTTATAAAGTTCATCAAGGCAATGAATGAGGGAAAATAGTGCATGCTGCCTACCTAGATCTGGCTAAAGTATTTAGTAGAATGCCCTACTTGACATTGCAACAAATTTAGAACTAGGTATAAACCCCTCTATAACATGCTGTGGATAGCTACATAGCTTTTACCGATAGGAACCAGGAGGTTGTAACGATGAAGCCACCTCAAGAGGCCGGGTCACTAGTGGAGTCCTTAGGTTTCTATGCTGGCCCGACTCTCAGCATTTATTTCCTCAAATGTCAAAGTCAATGTCAAATGTATTTGGCTGACTCTCAAGTCTGCTAGATGATTGCAAACTAGAAGCAGTCAGTGAATCATCCCCAAGATGAGAAATTAATAATTCCCTTCAGAAGGTCTAATACAGACAAAATGCTTGGTGCCAGCCATGTTTAAAACTCAATACGGTGAAATTGGTTTGCATATTTTTGAAAGTCTACCTACCTACAATTAACTCACCGGGTCAAAACACTCCTCGAAAGATGATCTCTACTAATCAGGAATCTGGGGAACTCCATGCAGATAGCGCTCTGAATTTCTACCAAAGATTCACCCAGTGTAGTACAACAATTTCTGCCTTTCTCAACTTATAGCAAATAAGGACATGGCATCTAAATCCTTGTATAAGTCATACCACTGTGTTTCTATCTAATATCAGACTCCATCATAGATTATAATGCCCCCTTCAATATGTATCTGACAGACACATGCAGCAACTGGAATGTCCACAAAGGTTCCTTACAAAATGAATACAGGGAGTAAGCACAATGTCCTTTGTTGATTGTCTCAAAGCCCTGTCACTTTAATCGGTTTCATACAGATGTGTGAGTGGTGATCTTTGCCTGGCATCCAGGGCATCCCTAGACCCTGCTTTGATGAATGTTTTGCACATCCACAAAACAAACAGCATTGCAACTACTAGACTAAAAGACTAAAAGACCTAAATTTTGCTTGCAACATAACAAGACCACATTGGAGAGACAGATATGTTTCTCAGAGAATTCCCATTCCCTGGAACAGGGACACACATCTATGTGAAGCACAGTTGTTCCCTATCTTTTTTTAAGGGCAATTTCGACTGCTGGTGAAAACTGTTTTGGAAAAAAAGGAAAACTATATTATTGACCAAATTTTATGGAAAGGAGAGAAATAAGTAAACTGGTTGAAGAAAAATGGAGCTGTCATAGTGGTTAAAAGATCATATCCAAATCGGAGGACAGAGATTGTGCTAGTTACATTAATATAATAAGATATAGCTTTTCTCAATTAATCTTTTGCAGGATCATTTACCAAATTTCAAACTTCTCCTGCAATATATATATATATATATATATATATATATATATATCTACTTCATATGGTTGACATATGACCGACATTCGAAATGTTGGCCATTGAAAAAAAAAACACAACAAAATCTTACCTTCACACTGCAAACAGGGGGGCTAATACTCCTGCAGCCCTCATGGGGGGCTCCACCCCCCACACCCCCTGGAACTTAAATATACCTAGTCCGAGATCAGACGGTGCAGTGAAGAGATGGAACTTTCCTTTCCCATTCTGGCACTGTACTGGTAGGATGCCTGTTGCTCATGGTCGACATTTTGAATGTCAATCATATGGTCTCGGCCATTTGACCATATGGTCTTTGACATTCTGAAATGTCAGTCATGTGAAGGGGACCCATATATATATATATATATATATATATATATATATATATATATATATATATATGTATATATATATATATATATATATATATATATATATATTTTTTTTTTTTTTTTTTATTTGGTAAATATATTATACAATGCATTAAGGAAACTGGCTTATCTACAGCAGGGTACATAAACACTAGCAAAACTACTGGCTTATTAAGTGTGCAGAGTATACAGTAGAAACTTCCATTCATGTCCACTAGATAATTCATTATTTTAACCTTGAATGACATTATGAATTAAGAGGGCTACACCTAGTTTACTTTTGGAAGGGCATGTAGTTGGTAATAATCCACTTTTATTAGCAATTATTCTTTTGTCAGTCAGTTTGCATATGAGATACCTGTATTAAAGGGATTTGAGCCTTAGGTATTTAAAACTGTAAGAGTTTCTTTGCTGTACTGTTAATCATTCACTTGTTACACATCAGTGATCCACATCATATTTAAATGTATATAGTACATCGATAAACATACTATTGAAAAATAAACCGAGAATTTAAATTTATAATTTCAAACTATCTCAGTATATGTAATTATATGCAGTAATAACAATAAAAAGTAATGTTTAAAGCTCCTAGCTAAATAGGGCTATGACGTAACTCTTTAAAATCATCCACTATGATCTGATAGCAATTACAAGGTTAAGACATATGTATTTCAGTCAACTGTTACTAACATTTAATATACAGTATTTCTCTGTCAGATCAGTTTAATTATAAAATTACAAAAGTATATAATAATATACTGATATGACACTGAACGAACACACTACAAGGAATATACAGAATTTTAATGGATTATTATCAAGCAGGCTAATAGCCTCACAGCAAGAAGTTGTTGCGTTAGGTTATAGCTAAAGAGCATCTTCTGTAGCTAATGCGACAAGTAAGTAAATGCCTTGCCTTCGTTGAAGGTTGTGCATCAGGGCTGGTAGCTTTCGGCACATAAAGTACTGTAAACGATAGCGGGCCGGGAATTTCTGCTGTGGCGACTAACTGGGATAAGCGAAGACACAATTATCAAGCAGAGCATCTCTGTGTTGATGATTGTCAGTATACGGCACTCTGTTGTATGTAGTAATTTTGTTAAGTTTAGCTTTGGTATACTGGAAAAAATTGCGAATTCATTCTAGAGGTGGTATTAGCAAAGACATTTGTTAAAGAACTTGTCTGGCAGTTGCACCTAAATGTCCATCAGTATCTCAGGCATATTGGGAAAAAGAGATTTGAACATCAAGGAATTTCATGAGACTTTGATTAGAACAAGATTAATTGA
>NW_025050318.1:0-11551 GCF_019279795.1 Protopterus annectens
TTCATCAAAAGCTTGGGTTTAAAAAAAAGGGGCCCCAAAAAACCCTGCCCCAAAAAAAAAAAAAGGAAAAATTAAAAGGAAAAGAGCTGGGGACCCCAAAAAGTATGCTGTAAAGCCAGGTTGTTTATTCAATACACTTATTTTAAAATAAAACAAAAAGTCAATAAATTAAGTGCTTTTGTCTCTGCTTATTCAGAGACTTTTTCAGAATACCATACCAAGTTATTCAACTGTTTTTATATTAACATTTTGAATAAAATGCACACCCCCTAATCACTGCACCAGACCAACCCAAAAGCACAATCAATTAAGTATGTAAATGCATCCCTCATACATCTCATAAAACACATTAAATAAAGTAATATAGCACATAAGTATATCTTAAATAACATTTAAATATATATGGTCCCCAAATGATGTGGATAACATTTAAATATATATGAATCCCCAAATGATGTGGATACTCTACAAAAGGGCCTTACAGAAACAGACAAGCAGTGAGCTGAAGGGCTCAAGCCCAATGCCAAGAAATGCATAGCTCTCCTCTTTGGGAAAAACATGTACCCGTGAATTACTTCACATAGGTGGTAGTACACCAAACACCAAAGTGTGATAAGATACTTAGGGACACAGGTGTGACAGTGGTCTCACCACAACCATATTGCTGCCAAACAGTCAGGAAATCCTTCTATGTGGCAATACACCTCATCACTAAGTGGGGGCTTAGTCCAAAAAAGAAATATTGTCCCACTGTATCATCCCTTAGTTTGCCCAGTTATAGTATACAACGTCCCATTTATATAGTACCTCGCAATATCTGCAACAAACTGAAAGGTCAGAGAACACCAATTAAAGAATCACAGGCCTACAGCAGATGCCCTATGCTGACCGGCTTAAAAACCCTTAGCTATACTCTTGTCACATATCGTCTACTCAGAGGCAATCTTTTGCTTAATATACAAGGCCATGTCAAACCTAAAGCTATTGGACATGCTACACTTAAAGAAATCCTAATACCAGAGCCGCATGCTCCAGGATCTAAACCTTGTCATCACAATAAACAAACATGCTGAGGATAGACTGCTCACATGCGGTTAGCAGAGCCTGGCCCTCTTCAAAAGGAACCTTCCTTGACGATTGGATGGGAGAAAGGAAATTCACCTGGGGAATCATGTCAGTCGCCCTGCTAGACAGGGGTCCAGGGAAGTAAATAGTGCGGGAAGAAATAGCCAGGGAATTATTTTGGCTAGGCTTGTTTAGGCCCTAGGGCCAATAGCCTAGTACCAACCTATGAGCCTATGAACCTATGAACCTATGTCCAGATGTCACCAGGAAGTAATTCAGTTCAACGCTTGCTGCAGGAGTGGCCGACCATTTTAAATGCATCCCAAAATGTTGTTTTAATGCAAAATAACCCTGGATTACAACAAACTTGATCATGGGGAGGTAATCAAGCAGCTGGAAGCGTACGAGTGCATATTGAAACAGATGCAAACCTCAACAATATGAACGGTTTTAATGAACGGTTTGTTCTGAATGAATGGCAGAAATGTAACTCTTCTTTTGCCTTACAAGACACTCACAGGGCTAAGTACTGTTGATTATTTTGACAAATTACAGAAACTTGACAGTCTGCTTCTTAAAATTAAGAAGCTACAGCTAGATAATATATATTTTAAGGAGTGTCTTAAATTAAAAATTGTGCCAAAAGGTTTGAGGATGTGCCGTTTTCCCACAGGACTAGTCACAAGCTCTCCCTTCCATAAAGAATGGATTGCTATGTTTAACCACCATGGTTTTGAATACATGGAGATGGTAGTGAAACATAACCAAAGAGACACTGATGCATTGTCTATTGAGGCAAATGATTTGGATACTGAGATTACAAGGGATGAGGCTCATATTGCTAACATGTTTGATTATAACCGGATCTTTAAGAGTATTGAGAACCAAATAAACAGTATAAAGAACCAGAAAACAAGAAAAATCAACTGGGATAGGGCAGAATATGAGAATAATTCTGCCTACCCATAACCACCAAAGTCCCAAAATTGGGGAAGTAATATTAATATTAATAATCACATGACAGTGCAGGCTCATGAAGCAGAAATTTTTTTAGAGCAAGAGGAGGAATTTCCACCCCTGAGGCGATCAGAACGCCTCAGGCAAAGGAACATTCAGGAGACCATGTAGCAAATGGATTTACAGATGCAATGGGGGAGAGGTAGCAAATACCCCAACTTAAGGGGGAACATGAGAGGGGGCCTGAGATGCAATGCACAAGGCCGGAGGTAATTGGATGTGAACCCTGACCTTGTTACCCTACCGTTCATTTGAACTCTAAAGGTGACTTTAAAGTTTTTAATTTTTCGAGTGTGAGCATTGATCAGGTTATTTGTGATCTACTAGCAAGAGGTATGTCTTTTGTGCCAGCTAAATCTATGGACTTGGGTAATACCATAGTAGATTTAAAACAGTTTATCAGGAAACTGAATTTAAATATTCTGTTTTATAATGTTCAATATACAAGTGACTCACTGTATATATCAAGCACCTAATCCCCTACTCCACCCTTCATTACAGCTTTTTGAAAATCTGTGTGAAATTGATTTTCGTAAATTGGGTAAAAAGAAGTGCAATAATAATTTATACAATATATCTAAAGAAGGGAATAATTGCCTACAGATGTTGAAAAATAACAAAGAGGTGAGAATTGTCAAACCTGATAAAGGTGGAGGTATTGTGATTATGGACATAAACTTATATAATGAAAAAATGAAAAAGATACTGAATGGTACAACTTATCAGAAGGTTTCACTTAATGAAGCAAATGGTGCATATAGGAAAGTTAGGGGTGAGCTTAATGATTTATTTATTGAAGGAAGTATAATTATTGATGAATTTAATTATATGAAGATGGCTCACCCTAAAATACCTATTATGTTTGGGTTGCCCAAGATACATAAAGATTTAAACAACCCCCCGATGAAACCCAGTGTAGATGGGTGAAGGTCCATCACATAACCAGTGGCAAAATTCTTGGATATTAAATTGAAAAGGCTTGTTACAAACAAAATTTATTTGTGTAAAGATTCCTGGGATTTCTTAACAAGAATAAATAAACTTGATTTCTTTGACAGTGGGGTATATATAACCATTGATGGTAAAGATTTATGCACTGTCTTACCGCATAAGTTAGGTATTGAATGGTTTTATGGCTAGTACTTCTGCTGCTTGATAAAGGGACAACACAAAGGAGGTTAATGTAATGAAGGCATTTACTTGAAATTTTCTGCACAATAACTTTATTTTATTTGGACAACGTTCAGTTGCATTTAGAAATGGAAAGGGTCCTTCAATGGGCTCAGCCTATGGGGGTCTCTATGCAAATGTAGTCATGCTCCAATGGGAGAAAAAGTTCTTGTTAGTATCACCTTATTTTCCATATTGTAAGTGTTACATGTGGTTTTTGGACAAAATTTTTATCTGTTGGACAGCTCCAATTGAAATGGTACCTGAATTTTGAAGTATGTAAATAATTCAACCACATTTTTAAAATTTATTGCCACTAAAGTAGCACTTAGAGGGAAATGGCTTATTTAGATGTTAAACTATTAAAAGACAGAAAACAAAAAGTTTTTAAATCTGAGATTTTTAGGAAAGCCACATACTCCGATAGTTGTTTACACTATGAGAGTTCCCAGCCTTATAAACAGAAGAAAGCAGTAGTGGAAAGTCAGTTTGTGAGGGCGGCACAAATGGTCACAGTCTTTGATAGATTTTTAAATGAGTGTGACACTTTGAAAGAAATTTTTTTTAAGCAGAGAGTATCTCACTATTGTAATGTATGATATTATGCTCAAAGTAGTAAACAGACAAGAAAGGGGACACTTTTTGCCCCTTCTGAACCAGCAAGAAAAATATGGTGACATTATGCCGAACTGTGATGCTCTAGGTAATATTGATAGTTTGAATGTTGACAGACCTAATAATTCGGATAGAAGTTGTCCTGCGACATATGATAATTTTAACATCGCGTTTGTTGCAACATTTAATAGTTCAAGCAAGGGTATTGTGGATATACTTTCAAAGAACTGGATGGTAATGACAAGTGATATGGAAATTAGGGAATCTGTTGATGAGAGACCCATTATTGTTTACAGAAGGGGTAAGTGTTTGAAAAATATTTTAGAAACAATTCCGCTTAATTAATGAATGGTGGGCTATGAGTAAGTATGGTGTTCAATTATTGTCCTACATTAAGAAGGCTGTATTTTTTAATGTGAATAACATTAACATAAAAATTAAATACAAAAGATATTCATGTGCAACATGGAAAAAGTAGTACATCAACTGTGCATTTTGTTTAAAATGCCTTTGTTTTCTACGGATAAGGAAAAAACAGAGTAGGAAGTAAAAAATCATATTTATGAACATCTGAGGGATATAAAAAATAAAATGATAAAAAATGCATTAGCTAAACATTGTATTGAATTTAGCGGACCATAGTTTTTAAATTTGCACATCAGCTGAAATTTTCGAATCCTAGATAAAAGAAGCCAGACGCTCCCTGGATGTTATTACTAAAAAAACATGAGGCACTTTAGCAAATTAAAACAAATGCCACACATTGGCCAGGTTTAAATGACTCACTCCCCCGGATTCTCAAAAGCTTGCAATGAGTACACAATGAGTGCAGAAGCTCACGCAGGCAATATGTCTGCCGTGCGATCCAGGAACAGCTGGCAGGGGCATGCACGAGAGCACCAGCACTAATCTTGCACAGACTAAGCCCTGGTATGCAAATCATCTCATTGCAGGAGAAATCCATGCAAATGAGGTGATTTTCCAATCCAGGAAGATTGCAATAGTCCATGCAAGACTAGTGCAATCTACAGAAATGTACTCGGTTAGTAACCGAGTAACTTTCCATCAACGTAAAACAAGACCCATGACAGCTCCAAAGGCCAATTTTAATGGGGAAAGGATAGATCCGGGGTTTTCCCCAGTTTGGAGCCATGTAGAATTATGGCAGAATTTTACCCTGGGGGGCCCGAAATTGTTTTTAAAATGGAAAAAACCCTGGGTAGGGGGTGCAAGGGGTTGCAAATTGCAAAAAACCCCAAAGGTAGCATGGGTTACAAAGAAGGGTTTCCCCCAAATGACTTGTGCCCAGGGAAAATTTGTGTGTGTGTGCCCCGGAAAAACCCCAATTTGGAAACAGCGTAAGTTTTTCCAAGGGGCCCCCACGGTATGGGGGGGGAGCATTCACGGAGCAGGCGGAACACCCATAAAATGCAACACCCTCAAAACTCCAAATGACACGAAAAAAACAAAAGGGCATTTTTTTTTCCCACATTTCCCTGCCGGCACTTTGGTGGACCCTTGAGCCAAAACCCTAATGACCCAAATTGCCCCTGAAAAAATATATTGAAACACCAGAAAAAAGGGGGGGCCCAACCCCCCCAATGGGTGCCGGCACGGTGCTGGGGAAAAAACCCTACCTCCCCCATGGCAAAGGAGGCTCCCAGTATGCCCTGGTTGGCAAAGAGGAAAAACCAGCCTAAAAGTGGGACCCGGGGGAAACACCTTTCCCGCCCCAAAACAGAAAGGGATGCCAAAATGCCTCCTTTCCCAACCAGAAGGGGGATGACTAGGGCAGAATGGCACCCTCGACCACCCTAAATAGGGAAACCAAAAGGAAGTGCTAAACCATGATTGGGGGTTACATCCCAACAACAGCCCCCAGCAAATTAACAAACACAAAAAGGTAAGGGCCTCAAGGGCCCTTGGGAACCATCCCCCACCAACAGACAGCACAGAGGGGCAATGAAGTTGTAAGGGGGTTAGCTAATTTTAAGGTTTAAAGCAAGACGAGTAATTTTGTTACGGGTAAGAAAACTAAAGGAAAAAACCCAAAAAAAAAAAGGCTTGCCCCCAATTAGTACATTTAAGTAACAGCGGGTGCCCCCCCCTTTGTAAAAGTGCAGTGCCCCCCTTTTAAAAATTAGAACAGTAAATGAAAAAAACTTGTAATGAACACAGTGCCCTTTGGTGTACAACACAAATAGCCGAAAAAACCCGGACTTGTCCACAAGCAAATAACCGGGGAAAACTTAAAAAGGAATGCAGTCAAAAACTATAAAAGGAAGGGGCAGAAAACACTGAAGGCCATTAAACACCAGGGCCAGTTCTCCACAGTGACACATTCGAGACCACCCCTTGAAACACAGTGGATAAATCGACAAATGAAGGAAACAACATAAAAAGAAAGGAACAACAAAATTTTAAAAGGGGAGAAAAGGACCATAGGGCCCCCGACACCAAAGGCCCCAAACACGGGGGCAACACTATGCAGATCACCACCAGTACTGCACATACGCGGGGGAAGCCAGGTGAAACAGCTGTCAAAAGTGTACAGAGTTCCCCCCTTTAGGGCCCTTTTGCCCCTTGGGGGTTAACCTCATGAATGGGTTATGGCCATGCACCTTCCCCCCTAGCAGTTTTGACAAGCCTGTGAGGTTCCCAAAGTAAATACACCTTTGGGAAACTGTAGCTCAGTAATCCCCCTGGGTGTCCCATAACTGGTACTGCAGTGATAAACTAGTTTAGTAGTTCTAACCCCAGACTTGGCAACTTTTGGGTTTTTTGTGTGTCTCTGACTGTGTAGAGATAAATGCTTTTAGCACTCACCCCTACAATTCATATACTCAACTTTGGCAAGGCTGCTGATGTCACTCACCTAGAAATACACCTTTGGGAAAAAATTGGGAATCTTTTTAGTGCATCCTGTAACTGTGTACTGCTGTAGTGTGATAAAGGGTTTGGTAGGTGTTTTAACCCCAGACCTGGCAAATGTGTTTGTGTGTTCTGTGTGTATGACTGAGTAGAAAACAATGCTTTTTTCTCACACTCTGTACAATTCATATACTCAACTTTGGCAAGGCTGCTGATGTCACTCACCTAGAAATACACCTCTGGGAAATCATGCCCAGTAATCTCTGTAGCATGTCCTTAACTCATACTCTGTAGTGTGGTAAAAAAGTTAGGTAGGGGTTTTAACCCCAGACCTGGCAAATGTGTGTGTGTGTGTGTTTAATGTAGGGGAATGCTTTTTTTACTCACACCTACAATTCATATACTCAACTTTGGCAAGGCTGCTGATGTCACTCACCTAGAAATACACCCTGGGAAAGTTATACCCAGTAATCTTTTAGCTCCTGTAACGCTGCTGTAGTGTGATTTTGAACTGTGGGAGGGGTTTCCCTCTCCACCCCTAATTCTGGATGTTTTGTGTTTGTTTCTGTCTGTTGAGCAATGCTTTAGGCTACCCACTCACACATTTCAAATGCCCCACTTTGGCAATCCTGCTGATGTCATTTATTGTGAAATACACTTTGGGGGGAAATTCAGTAATCCTTTTCCTATAACTGCTCCATGCTGTAGTGTGATATAGTTGGTAGGGTTCTATCCCACAGGCAGGTTTTGGGTGTTTTGTGTGTGTCTTGTCTGTGTAGGGGGCAATGCATTTTAGGCTAGTCCTCAGTACAATTGAAATGCCCCACTTTGGAATCCTGCTGATGTCATTCAATGTGAAATACATTTTGGGGAAGGTTCAGTAATCCCCTTTTGTGTCCTATAAAACTCCTGCTTAGGAAAATAGACCTTGGTAGGGTTCTATACCCCATGTGTTGTGTGTCTCACTTTTGTGTAGGGGGCAATGCATTTTAGGCTAGTCACCTGTTTAAATGCCTACTTTGGTAATCCTGCTGATGTCATTCATGTGAAATACACCTTTTGGGGGAAAAAGAATTGTCTGGTGTACTATAACTGTAAGGTGTAATTAGTTAGGTGGGTTTTCTCCCAGTGAAGGTGTGTGTTTTTATATCCTGTGTATGATGTGCAATGTGGAGGGGTTTTTTATTTCTTTTTTGGTGGCCCTACTTTTATCACAATGTCAACCATACAGGGGTAACAGATGTAAATAGCTGGGGGCTTTCGTCATACCCATACATGTGACATCAAGGCCAGCCAATCACAGTTCAACCCCCCTATTGAGCCCCTCAACCCCTGTGACATAAAACACACATGCCTAGGCAACAGTTGTGGGTAGTAAATGCATATTGGCCACTGATAGTAACTATGCAGTGATAGCAGTGGGCTAAAAGGGGATGTCCCCCGCCCATCTGTCCAATATGCCCTACATGCAAAAGTGCACCTCCATGTTCCCCAATGGACACCCCCCACCTGTGGTGCCTTCACATGTGACTCACAATGGTACCATGCCTGACAACATGCCCCGTATGACAGATGACACTGACATCAGGGAATGCTGTTAGCATGCTATCAATGTGGTGCAGGGGAAACCTGCCCATTACCAGTTCCTGCCACAGGTGGGAAAACTGGCACTCTGATGATAATCTGTGTTCACAACATGGGGCCCGACACCCCAGGTACAGTTCCAATGTCACTGTACATGCATGTGGGAGGTGTGCCCTCCCCACACCATCCATGTCATGGACTAAGGAACAAATGGCATGTGTACAGCAACACACAAAATCACCCAGGTGACTGGATGGGGATGCAATACCCACCTGTGTGGGCAAACAGAAACTACAGGCCTGAGCCACAATGCAGACCATTGTCATTGGCCTGATGCCAAATACCCATTGCCTACCCCAGCCGCTGGCACAGTTGAAACCCCACACCATGCAGACATGCACCATGCATGTCAGAACTGGCACCCTTTTGTTTTTGTGTGTGTGTTGTATTGCGTTTTCCCCCCACACTCACTACAACCCCCCGGGCATACTGAAGCATGCTGTCTGATGTCGAACCCCCTCATACCTCCCCTTCCTCCTTTACCGTGGTGCATGTGATACCTGCACATTGATTGTTGGGGGAATCCCCCTAGTGATGAGTTGCACCCCCCCTGCCAAGTGTGTCAATGTGTGTGGCCCTGTGTGAGTGTGGGTGTGTTGGCTGGCACCTGTTCATGCAGACAGCATGTATACCACTGTATAGCTACCATATCCCTGTTGCAGATGTCACTCACCATCACATATATGTTCTGAGTGCTACATCAGGTAACCCATGTGGTGCATCCAATAACTGCATCAAACTGTGATAGCACTAATAGTTGTCAGGGGTTTGATACCCTGTGCTGGTAGGGGTGAAAACAAACATGCTTCAGTTTTACTCCCCACCCCCCCCTGACATGTATTTGCCTCTGCTGCCTCCCCCCCTTTTCTGGTGGATGTGGAGACCCCACCTGCTTTTCTTAGGGCAGCATGTGTATTTTAAGTGATGCTCATGATCAGCTGATGGCCTCTGCAGCAGCCCTCCCCTAGTTGATTGCATGTGGAACAGCTATGGTAACATTCCCATTGCCAAATGCATGGAAGCACGCTCCAATACCTAGGAACATCATGGTGGTGTTGGCCCTTTTCAGTCACTGTGAGCAGGAACTAGATCTGTTGTTTGGCAAACAGCATCATCAGATGGAATGGGGATTTACTTCTAACAACATACACTGTGAAAAGAGGGCAACAAACAGGAGGGGGATGTGTCTGACCTGACTACAGACTATAAGTGCTGATATACTGCATTTGGAGTAATGTTGGTTTAGCAGTGTTTGTCTGGATATGCTTGTTGTACATGTCACAATACCTGCCATGTCAGTTCCATGTATATGAGGAATCCCCATCTGCAGGGTCATCTGCAAACTGGGCAGTGTTGTGCCTTTGGTTTCATGTGTTAGCCAAAATGCATCTATCTGTGGAATGCAGAAGGTAGTGTAATTGCAGTCTGTAGATGGTGACAGTTACTGACTTCATATCCCTCATAGGACATATGTTGCAACAAACCCGTTACAATGGAAAATTTTGAGGTTATCACAGCAACATGTCATATGGCCCTGTGTATGTGCTGTCAGCCACATCTGTCAACCTTTGTACATATTTGCATGAAGTGGTGCATATGTGCTGTACACCATAAATAGTGCCATCATATCTGATAACAAGCCAGTGATATATCAGATTGCTGCACATTTTTGTACATAGAGGTTATATTTCATGAAAAATGGACATTCTGTGGATGTTTGTACAGTACTGCAGTCTGTGTAATGATGGTGAATGTTGGCAGTGTGTGAATTGTTAATATATACTTTAGCCTGTGTGCAGATTGTGGTAGATGTCATTGTTCTAGCTCCCCCTTTTATCGATGTTACATGCTGCCCCCATGGTACTATTTTGCCGTATATGTTTGTAGGGCCATACACACACATGTCCCATACCACAGACAGTCATCAGACCAAACTGTGTAGCAGCCCAGTATATGTAGGGTCATTCTGTGAGTGGAACATATGAGGATGGTGCAGAACAGATAGTCCATATACTGTAATATTATGCTAGCTTACCATATGTGGCTGTGTTCACATTGGTTGTGGTTATGCACTTTCACACAGGTGTATATTACCCTGTGCTGTGACATGGCTGTTGAGCCATATGCAGGTACATGTGCATTCCCCCAAATGAGATGTAGGCCAGTGTTGAGACAGTCTGTCTGTAGCCTGCACAGTGCATTTATATATGCCTAGCAGCTTAGGGACTTAAACCCGTGGATGTCATGTGCAGATACTTGCCAGATGTACTGCTGCAGGGGCCCCCCTTAAAGTCATGTATGTCAGACAAAGTAGTGGGATGCTGTACAGATGTATGTCAATATCTAGTGGGTAGTATGTGTCCATGGCACCCCCATACCAGCAGTCATTATGTTTCAGGCCAGACAGGGTGTGTGAATCCAAACCTATGGTGGCCCAAAAGTATACCAGTCATGTGTTATACCCATCTACATGGCTGTCTACATCCATATTGTCAGGCCTGGTACAATGTTGTGCACAAGGGATTATGTGTATACCTCTGGACTGTACAGGGGGTGTCTGAAGTTCCAAATATATTTGGGCCCAAAATTTTCTGCACTCCCCAGGGCATTACATGCTAGGGTATTTTTTCCTTAGGATGTCTTCATAGCCAATGGCACACATGTTATAAGCAGATGTACCTTCCACACACACCATGTCTGTGAAGACAATCCCAATGACAGTAGCAAAGTCTAGTAATATACCTGCTATACATACCTACATCCCCCTTTCACTATGACTTTGGGATATAGGGGCTGGGGGAGGGCTACACTCCATGTCCAGGTTTTATATATATATATATATATATATATATATATATATATATATATATATATATATATATATATAAAAATTAAAATATGTACTACTTCCAATTACCACTGTCATGGCAACCACCCACTATAAATTCCTACAGCATGGGGCCCTTTCATTTCCTGTGTGATGGGCATCTTTCCTTTTGTGGGCATCAGTGATACAGACAGCAGGTAGCAATAACTCTTACAGGAAAACCTGCACACTCAGAATGGCCAATTTTTAAAAAAATTTGTAGGAGGGATTTTTTTAAAGGAAAAAAAACTACAAAAAGGGGGGAAAAAAACCCCCCCAAAGAAAAAATGTGGGAGGGGAAAA
>NW_025050319.1:0-13545 GCF_019279795.1 Protopterus annectens
CCAACAACTCCTAGCTACAAACTCCTAGTAGCTACTATAAAATCCCACAATAAAGCAGGAGACTCCTTATTTGCAAACACTATCGGATCACAATGGAACAAACTTCCCTCTGGACTGAGCCTCACTAGCCTCATGTTACCTATTCAAAACAGATTAGAAATCCTTACAAAATCACTGGCTATGCCCTTGCACAAATCCTGACTGATAACTTATACACTCTTGCTCTCTCAACTAACATATACCTAATTCTATCTTGCATTTACCCAAGCTTTGTTTCTCTCCCTTTCTAGTGTGCCTGTTAAAATGTAAACTCTCTTGTATGATAATTGAGCCTTCCTCCTCAACCCTCTGTAGAATATATACTTCTATTAGTCCACTCTAGCCTAGCAATACTGTACAATCTATTTGACCTTACTTTTCTTTTTGTTACTACTTTGCTTGTGCTACTGTTAGATTGACTGCTATTGTTATTTTTTTTTCTTTTAATATTTTTTACTAATTGTATCTTTTTAAACTGCCAAAGTATAGTATTTTAGTGGCGCTTTTCTCCTCGGGCCTCTGCTGAAAATGGACATGTATCCAGCCAGACTAGCCCGGTTAACAAATGTAAAATAAAATAAATAAAATAAATAAATAAGGCCTTCTTTATCTTAATACTTATAAATGATTTCTGGGTTAATCACGTTTGCTTTCCATACAATTGTTAGCCCTTTTGTCTTTATCTTATCAGTGGATTGTGCCAATATCATATAGTCTTTAGGATTCCATTTGTAATTGTCATTTGCTTTGAAATGAGTTTCTCGAGTAAGACAATTTGTGCTTTGTTCAGTTTGAAATATTTCAGTAGATTTGATCTTTTGCTAGGATTGTTTAAGCCATTGGTATTTAAAGATAATAAAGTTAAATCCATATTTAGACTATGTAGTTTTTTATTTTATTGTGACTATTAAATATTTTCCTCTGATAACTATAAAGTATATGTTTGAGCTTTTAAAGGAAATGATAAATTTTAAACTTTGAGTGCTTACCAATAAATTAATGTTTTGGTCAGGCATACTAAAAATGTTTTTTTATGAAATAACAAATTTAAACTAATAAATGCTTAACAAAACTAAAGATCTGCACTAGCCATGGAATGAAAATCAATCCTAGTCTGATGGATAAATCTAAGTTCATCAGAGTATCACTCATAACATGACAATCCAGAACATCTGAGTTCCATAAATTGAATTATCATATGGAGAATATTTGTAATAGGAATAAGCAATATTTATATTAATTTGAACATATGTAGTGCTATTGTAGATTAGACAGAATTCTAATACATTATAAATGTCTACTTATTGCATAAGCAGTGTATTTAGATGAAATATAGATGACAAGCAATTAAATCATAGTAAAAGTAGGATGTATCATATATAAAACCAATAAAAGATTATAGCACATAGTTATTTAACATATTCACTTATTGATGAAGTCTTTCAAAGCGATTACTTAATATAAATAGATGGTAATAATATTTATACCCAATGTTTATAATACAATGCATTTACTAGATATATCAAAAATTATAGTTAATTGTTTGCCAGCATTTAAGTAATCACTTTGTTTGTTGCTTACTTAAAGCATCAAGTTTGTTTTATGTAAACATCGATGAAAGTTAGTGCATTTTAATTATTAGTGCACCCCTCTTCCCCCCATTTCCTAGACCTAAGGACTTTCATATATTTCTTATAAAATGAGTGAAATTATAGGTTAAAAATACCACATTCACTTATTGTGATTGATGATTACAGATTCCCTTTCCATATTCATAAATTGCCATTTTTAGCTTTAAATGGCAACATTCTATTTTGTAAAATCAGCAAAGGTTAAACTGAGTGATTATTGTCAATTTAATACTATTTGTTCAGAATGTGATTGTTACATTCTGTGATATTCCTAGTTCATTTTCTGTTGTTTCCCTTGAACAACTTTGTCAGTTTGATGTCATGTATAAACATTAGTTACCTTGGTACCAGCTTAAATATTATGCGGTCAGATGTATTACAAAACCACAATTCAAGTTAAAGCAATCATATGACTTGTTATGCACATTTACTTATATGAAAAAATCATCATGCTTCCCTTTGATGTTCAATATAGTGTATATCATTTATGAGAAGTTAAAACAGTAGTGTTATTATACACAAGCCCATGTTTTTAAACTGGGTGTCTATTGTCAATTTAATACTATTTGTTCAAAATATGATTGTTACATTCTGTGACATTTCAATTTCAGTCTTCTATTGTTTTTCTTGAACAACTTTGTCAGTTTGATGTCATGTATAAAACATTAATTACCTTGGTAACCGCTTAAGTATTATATATGGCCAAGGTGGGTTACAAAAACTACAATAAGTTAAAGGAATTACATGACTTGTTATGCATATTTAGTTATGTAAGAAAATCATCATGCTTCCCCTTGATGTTCAGTGCAGTGTATGTCATTTATGACAAGTTAAGACAGTAGTGTTATTATACACAAGCAAATGTTATTAAATCCTGCCTTTAATATTTAAATTTAGCGAACAGCTTCATCTTATATGGCGATTATATATTTTATGTCTAGATTTACTAAAATCATACATTACATAACTATTGTATGTGTGTTTTTGTCTGTTGCTTAATTATTTGAGAGGCACAAGCTTTTATTCTTATTATTAGCTCCTTCCAAGCATGTTTATACAGTCCATAGGCCTTAAATTATGAGACCCTTCTAGTTTCTTATTTGTTATAAGTATATTTCCATCCTTACATGCACACATATTAGTACTTCAAGCCACGAGCAACAATGCCCATCAGTTTTGCCAGAATACCATTCACTAGTTCATGTGGTGTGTTTTCCTGGCCTGTTCCATGCAGATGGCCACTGCGCCAGATGAACCACTCAGCACATTTTCATTCCCACAAATATTTCATGAAGAAATCTGATGATTCTCTAGTACTTCCTGGCACCCAAACTCACCTAGAATCAGCTATCCCATATGCCCAACATGTCCAAGCAAGCTCACCTCCCACACCACTGCAAAGGGTACTGCACAAGACCAAGTACTCTTAGTGTTTCACAATAACTCAGGCGTCTTATGTAAGTCCTTAATGTGTTTGGACCAAAATACATTTTAAATATAAATTGAGCCTATTATTATTTTTTTCCTTATCAAGAATCAACTTAATTAGCTAAACAAAGTGTTGGAAGACCATCAATATGTGGACATGTGGTTTAAAGCAGCCCTTTAATTTTATATGTATATATATATATGTATATATGTATATATATATATATATATATATATATATATATAGATGCTATATATATATATATATATATATATATATATATATATATATATATATATATTTCTTTAAACCAAAATGTCATTGCCAAGAATCATCTCGAGGCTCCTCAGAGCCATTAAACGTATCATCACTCTGCTTCCGTTACCATAGCAACCTGGGAGCGTCTGTTTCTGTTAGTGTGTCTGTGTACTGCATACCAGAGGCTTGCGTACGTGAAGCAAAGGTTCACTTCACTGTAACTTCAAGCCTAAATTCTCTCCCTTTCAGCAAGGCAGCGGCCTGAAAAGAATGGAGAGCACACAGATGAAAAAAAATTCAACAAGCCACCACAACAACAGACAACATACTCCTCCAGCCCTCCACCTCTCACTCAGCAGACATACAAACAAACCATTCTCTGCCAAAATATCCCAAATCACAGTTCTATCCACCTTCCCTTGGACCAAGGCTAAAACACCAAATGTCCCTTCCTAATACACAAGCATTAGTAAACCTTGATCACAAGCCACAACTCACAGATTCCCAGAGATGAAAATGGCAACATATAACAGCTGCCAGATACAGCTACTTCCACATACACCATGTCAGGCTTAATCAAATGGCACTCAAAGCAATGATACCTGCCATAATTGATATTAATTATTTTTAGACAGAATAATAATGGCATTTGTGCTAGCTTCAGACACGGCTGCATCCATGCACACCATATCAGGATTGATCAAACAGTACTTGAAGCTATAATACCTGTCATAACTGATATTAACTATGTTTAGACAGAATTATAATAACATTTGTACTAGCTGCCAGGCACAGCTGCATCCATGCACACCATATCAGGATTGATCAAACAACACTCATAGCTGTGATACCTGCCATAACTGATATTAACTATGTTTTGACAGAATAATGATGACATTTGTACTAAGAGCTTGTTACTATTATTTAACCAGGCTATACATGACATTTCTAAATCATACTTTAACTGAAGAAGGCATTAGTCTCCATGACAGTATTTTTTTTCAAAACACTCTACTGTTACTGCTATTATACATGATGTTAATTTTTTACATTTGAGTCTGAACTCTGGTGAATGGTATCTTGTTGAATGTTAATTAATTATTTAAATTATTATAAGTAAAACCAATGAAAAATGAACAAGATAAGTATTTGTTGAGTTCAAGTAGGGGAATAGAAACTTCTATGTTTGTTTATATGTTGCTTTGTTTGGCTTATATATAATGTAAATAGTAGCCCATCTTGACCTACCTTAGTTTGTGAAGAATACTGGACTCTTTGAACATTCTGAAAAAATCATTACTGTTTCTCAGTTGTTTAAGAAACCCTCCTTTTTTTAAAAAATAAAAACAGATGATAAGTGATGCACCATATCAGTTGATACTTTGGGAAATATAGTTGTAAGAGTTATTTTTTTTGGAACAGCTATCCTAGAATCATTTTTTGTTTCTTCTTTCTAGCATCAGTCCAATGATTTGTTTCCTTTATTCTTTTAAGAGTAGGAGCCATCCTTTCCATTTCATCTGGTATAGACACTATGTTGTTGTTTTTGATAAATATAGTAGCTTCTTCTAAGTCATTAAAGGTTCTTATCTCATTGGCAAAAAGTATTTTTATCTTGGCTGGAAAGGCCAGCTGTGCTTTAATGTTGTTTTGTTTCAACAGTTTTATTATTGGCCAGACTTTTTTCCTTTGTTCTGGTATTCCGGAAGAATAATCATTGTCAAACCTTATCAGGCTTTGATTGTATTTTAAGGGTGATTTTCTCCAAGCTGATTTTAATATTAGTTCCTTGTCCAGAAATGAAAGAAATTTTATAACTATGCAGTATTTAATGAGTTAGAAGCAGGTTTCCTTAGTGCTCTATGCACCCTTTCAATTCAAAATGAAAGTCCTTCTTTCAAGTCTAAAAATTCAGGAATCCAGTTTGTTACATGAAATAATGCCTTCTCCTTCAGTGTTTTCAGGCAGACCAAGGTCCTTACGTTGTTTCTCCTTCCTGTTTTCTAAGTCATCTATTTTGTTAAGCAGCCATGTATTCTGTTTAAGCAGAAATTCTTTTTGGAATTCTTCCTCTTTGAGTCTCCCTTCAATGTCATTTAGAGAAGTCTCTATATTTATTTTTTGTATGGTGTTACTTCATTAAGAGTATCAGTCTGTTTCTGAGAATTTAATTTGAGGTTTTCTAAGTAATTTTTAAAGCCATCCCTCTTCAAAGATAGTTCCGGTAAGGTAGATGTCATCAATTACAGTTCTTTTTCAAAAGCAGCATCTGGATAATAATTCCTTGGGCTGTTCATATTCATTGACTCAATATATCTCCAAGTTACCTGACAGGAACATTTTTGCATATCTCCACCAAAATTGATATTTATGTAGTTCAGTAGTTTATCTATAGATTTCTGATGGTTTAAACTTGAAAATAATAAAATTTTCCTATATTATACTAGTTTATGGAGCTCTCAAAATTCACTGCTCTCAGTTGGCCATCTAGGCTCCACCCTCAAAAGGTTATATATTCTAAGGTAATTTGATAAGATAAAAATATCATAAGTTATCATTGGAGGCTGAGAAAATTCACATAGCAATTATTGCCTCCAGTTTACTTCTGGTGATGCCTAATACTATAAAGTGATCTCATAGGTTCATAGGTGTGTACTAGGTTAATGACAGTCGGTCCTGGAGCCTTTACAAGCCTAGCTCATGGGATTACCCTGGCATCATGCCACCCAACCTTAGTTCCCAGTGCCTCTGTTGAGTAGAGCCTGGGTGATCTGTGGTGAATTTTCTATTTCCCATCCACTCATCAAGATTTCTCTTGAAGAGGGCCAGTGAGTGCTCTACTTGACATGTATGGGAAGTCTATTCCATAGCATTGGCAGTCTCTGGGTTATGAACCTGTCCCTCCAGCATGTTCTGTTAATTGTGGTAATGAGGTTGAGGTCTCTGGAGCATGTGATGTGGAGGATTGGGAGTTCTTTAGATGTAGCAATTCTAACAGAGCTGGGTCAGACATGGCTTTGTAAGTCAAGCAGACATCGCCTCTAATTAGGCGATATGAGACAGAGAATAGTTGGAGTTTTTTGAGTCTGTTCATATAGGACAAGTATTTAAAGCCTGGGATCCTCTTTGTGAGGTACTTTTCTGACCTCCAGTTGTTGCAGGTTTTAGTGAGGTACATGCCAAATGGTTCATTGTACTCAATGATTGGCCTAGTGAAGGAAGAGTGAGGGAGACAATGACCTCTTTCTTCCTGGATACAAAACCCTTAGTAATGAGATGTGCCGCGTAGAAGGACTATCTGACCACAGTGGCAATGTGGTGGTCAAAAGAGGTTGCTGTCAATCCGTGTTCCCAGATCTCTTATAACGCCTTCTGTGTTCAGTGGACTACCATCGTCTTAATGTAGTAATTCATGGGAACCGGGTTTTCCCAAAGGGGATGATGACACATTTTTGACATTGAGCTTAAGGCTATGGTTCTGACACCAGTCGTTGGTCTCAGTGAGATGTTTCTGTGGGATGTCAACATCACTTGGGAGTTACTAATAGCTCCCAACTTACAATCATCTGTGAATTTTGTCAGCCAGAGTCCCTTTGTGTTGGCCTGGAATTCAGAAGTAGATACCAAACAGGAGAGGACCTAGGACCAAACCCTGTGAGACTCCACTCATGACTGGTCAGCAGTCTGATTGGAGTCAGCTACTTTCACACTGTGGGTTCTATCTGTGAGCCTGTTTGCAACCCACCTAGTGATATAGGGATTGATGCCTAGCTTAGTGAGCTTTTCTATTATTTCTGAGTGGGGAATGGTATCAAAGGCCTTGGCCATATCAAGGTAAGCTGCATGAACCCCCTTGCCTTCATCCACAGCTCTGGTTACTGACTCCAAGAAGTTACCCAAGTTGAGCAGGCATGATCTACCCTTCACAAAACCAAACTGTGTGGGATCCAGAGTTTGGACATTCCCTATATCCTTGTTTATTAGGTCCATGATGATGTGTTTCATAGCTAAGCATATCAGACTCATCAGGCTAATGGGGTGATAGTTCCCAGGGTCTGTAGTCACTCCTACTTTGTGGAGAGGTGACTTTAGCAGTGCACCATTCAGTAGGGACAAAGCTTGAGGTGAGGCTGTGATTGAACAGGGCACACAGGTGAGGTGCCAATTCACTCTGTAGTTCATGTAGAATACAGCCAGGGATATTGTCAGGTCCCATAGAAGGTGTATTCTTGGCTTTGGACAGTGCTGTTTTAACCTGTGCGGCGGCAGTAATACTGGGTGCCTGGCAATCTACTGGTATTGTGTTTTGTTCCTTTGGGGGGGAGAGAGGGTAAAGTTGGCACTGAATCTGTCAGCCAGTATATTGGCAATATCTGTTGGCTCAGTATATGAGGTACCATTGTGCAGTAGTTCAGAGCAAATCTGGGTATTACCGTGGAGAGTCTTTACATAACTATAGAAGGCCTTGTGGTTGTCTTTACTATCTGATGCAATTCTGTTTTCATAGCTAGCTTTAGTGGATTTGATGAGGTATCTGAACTTTTTGTTGAGGCTGATAAGGGAGTTTTTCCAGTCTTGGAACTTCACCCTATTCCGCATCAGTTTCCTCCTGTTGTAGAGTTTGTTTATGGCAGGGGACCACCAGATTAGCTTCCTTTTTTTTTGGAGGAGAGCATCTTGGTTTTATTGGGTATGGCGAGATCCATGCATTTGTGTTTGTGTTCGTACAGTGCATTGGTGTATGATTCGGCAGTCATGCAACTATTCCCCATTTGTATGGGTGCCGTAAAGTTAGCCACCTCTGTTTTTAGGAGCCCAAAGTTAGCTTTGGAGAAGTTTTTCATGGTACTTACCTTTGTGGGGAGAGTGTAGGATGTGGATTTCCAGGGTGATTAGTTTGTGGTCAGATCTAACCAGGGAGGAGTTGACTATTGGTGTAGAGCAACAGTTGTCCATGTTAGTAATGACCAGGTCAAGGATATTGCTACCTCTAGTGGGGTAAGAACGAGCTGGTCCAGGACATTGGAATTAATGAATTCCAGGAAATGTTGGGCAAATGCATTGGCACATGAGTTGCTTTCTAATTTAATGGAGGGTAGTTGAAGTTGCTCAGTATGAGAGTGTTAGGTTAGACCCTAATAATCTCCAGGGTGCTTAGGAACATGGAGTGTGAGTCTTGGGACATGGTTGGGGACCTATAGCAGGCTATGACCTGAATCACTGTCTTATCCAATGTTAGCTGCACCTGAAGTATCTCAGATGCATTATGTTGGGCTACCAGTCTGGAGGCGTGTGCATCCTTTATGAATATGGAAACACCACTGCCTTTGGAGCTTTGGTCCAAGTTCTGGGGCTGAAAGATGTAGAACGAGAAATAGCCTGGTAGTGCAGGGGTGCTTTCTGCTGCCTTGAACCAGGACTCTCTCTGTTACAGCACAAATATCGATGTTCTCCATTTTAAGGAGTGCTTCGAGCTAGTGAATTTTGAGATTTAGACTTCTAGCATTGAGCAGCATGACCCTCAGATTGCATTTGCTTGTAACTGTTACGGTTGTAATTTGGCCTTTGGAACACTGCCTAAAAAAGGCACTATAGGGATGGCAAGAGCCTTGGCCAGTATTTGGGAGCCTAAAGGTGACAGATGCAGGCAGTATCTGGCAAAGCATTGAGGTCTGTCAATCATGTTATCCCAGGCAGACTGATACTGGATCCCCTTAGAATGACACAAAACTTAGCCAATTGTTGAAATCAATCATTTTCTGCATGTACTGTAATATCTTTCTGGGTGATGGTAGGATGCTCAGGGCTGGGGTCATAGCTGTTGGGGCTACATAATCCAAGAGCTCCTCCATGTCTCTCTTTTCATGTAGTCCAGGGACATCTCTAGGTCATTCACACCCACATGTACAACGACAGAATCATATTTGTAGCTGTTGTTGAGGGACCTGAATGCATGCAGTATGTGGCAGATCCTGGTGCCCGACAGGCAGCTGACTGTCACTTTCTCTATTATTCAGCCTAGTGAGTGGGACATCAGTGTGCCTCGGTATCAAGTCACTGCTTATGACTAGTTTGTTGGGCATGCTGTTTTGCCTTAAGGCTTTGGTTGAGTGGCAACACCTGTTTAGGAGAGTTATGTGTTTAAATTGATTGAGTGTTGTGTTTTGGTGGTCAGTCTTGTTTCTGCCTTGGAGGTCTCTGCTGTTTGGTGGATTTTAATGAGAGCCTCTGCAAAGGTGGGTTGTGGTTTGTGTTTTATTTGAAGGCAGTGCTGGTGTGTGTTCTGGAGAGCTATGTGTGTCCATGTGGTGGTTCTCCTCTTGACCAGCTATTCCGAGTCTTAGCTTCGGAGAAGTGCGTGGCTTCCAATTTGGATATATAGGGTGCATCTCTTGCAAGTACAAGTGTTGGGAGGTAAGAGGAGAGGGTTGTCAGTGTACATAAGGCAGTTACTACACGTGCACTCAGGATGCCCAAGTTCACCAGGTTAATAGGAGAAAGCACATGGAACTGACCTTTAGACATGCCTGGAGGGGTGGGCATTAATAATAAGTTCTGGAGCTGTTTCCTTGTAAAGCTAAGTTTAGTGCTGGTAGCACTTTTGTGTGCTACAATAATTGCTATAAGAAATCTGGTAAAGTGCTTTAGACTAATAAGCTGGTAAAAGTGCAGGAGAGGAGAGAACTAGCAGATCTAAAAGGGGAAAAATTGAAGAGCAGACTTTGGTACCACTCAGAAGCTTAAGCAAACAGTCCTAGATGCAGCAAATCTGTATCTGGACTAGACTACTTACAGGAAAGGTGGGAAACAAGTGCAAATGTGGGCTTTTAAACCAAGAAAGTTGAAAGATATGGAAAAATTGCCCTAAGGCCAATAAACTACAATTTCTGAGGCCAGAAACCGCAGCTATTGTGGTAAATAGGCTACCTAGTGCTTACCACTCGAACTGATGATAAGGTAGAAGGCTTCCCTCCCAACACAGAGAAAGGCCTGGGGGGCTCAGGAAGCTTACATACAGTCCCTGGATAAAAGTAAATCTGTATCTGGAGTAGACTGAATTACAGGAAAGGCAGGAAGCACAAATAATAAACTACAATTTCTGGGCAGAAACCACTCTGTAGTGACCAATATACTGGTTTCAGTTTTCAGCACTGGCAGTCTTGCAATTATTAAAAGAATCACATGCATCTCTACAGAATGTCATTTCACAACATAGTGCTTTATAGTAGATCTGAAATGGTACACTTAAGGTCTGCCAAACAGCCTTTGCATAAAAACATAGGGGCTTCAAAGTGTGTTTCCTAATCTCGAAATCTTTGTCAGCCATACTTGATCCTACACAGAGAGGACAACAGTTTAGTATCGGCACAGTGTTTCATAAACATGTCCAATTAATACTTATACCTAGGCCCAACATTCAGTTAGGTAGCATGGTGTGATAATTACAATCAGTGTCTTACATGTCAGGGTCTAGTCATTCAATCCAATCTCCAGTCACTATCATCCTGGGTTTGAGGATTTTCTCAGACTACTGTTGTTGCCTCCTCCCAAAAAACATACTAGCTGGTTGGCTACTCTAAAGTGACACTATATATATATATATATATATATATATATATATATACATATATATATATATATATTTTTTTAATCCCCTCACATTTGTGTGTATTGTTTTTCTGACAGAATCCATAGTAGTCACTTCACTTACCTTCTTAACAAATTAATATATTATTTTCAAGTTACAGTAATTAAACCTCTCATTCAAGTTTGCTCCCCTTGGCTCAGTGATGAAAACTGATAAGACAAAGACAACCAGTGTTAGATTAGCAGCACTGGTGATGTTGAGCATTGCTCTCAACTTCTTACCTCTAGAATCAGGAGAAATCCAGAATTAATCAGGACACCTCTTAAAAATATTAACTTGAACCTGACAGAATAAGAGGTGAATTAACATACATTTTCTGATATATTGGTTCTGGTTTCCATATATGATCTACCAAGTTTGATCTATAACTCTATTAATTGTCATTATTTATTATTAAGTCACAAGATGGGTTGCCAACTGGCACACTGTAGAACCCACATTGTAAAGGGTTGCAGACTCAAATCTGACCTCAAAGCAGTAGCCATTGGGTACCACAGGGTTCCATCCTGGGACCTCTCTGTTTGATATCTACTTCTCTGGTACAGGGTACCTGAAGACCTCTCTGGCTATCAAAGTTCGCAGATGACTGCAAACTGGAGCCATAGTCAAATCCCCAAATGATGTGGACTGTCGTACAGAGGGCTGTGGACAGATTCCTGGTGTCAGAGCCGCGTAGCCTCAAGCTCAATGCCAAGGGTGATGTCATCCCCTTTGGTAAAACTCTGTAGCTATGAACTACCAAATAGGCAGCAATCTACTTAACACCAAATGCATGATAAAGTGCTTGGGACCCAGGTGGACAGTAGTCTCTCCTTTGAAATGTCCATTGCCACACAGTAGTCAGGAAGTCCTTCTATAGCACACCTCATCATAAGGGTTCTCATCCAGGAAAAAGAGGTCATTGTTCCTCCACTCGACAATCATTAAACCCGACATAGAGGCACAATGCCTTTTGCAATGTACCTCTAAGACATCTGCAGCAGCTGGAAAGGCACAGAGTACCTCACAAAGAGGATTACTGTCCTCAAACAAATGCCTACACTGACCATCTCAAAACTCCAGCTTTACTCCGTAGCATATTGCTACTCGAGGGTGATCTCTGCCTAACATATAAAACTATGTCAAACCCAGAGCTGTTGGACATGCTACACCTAAAGAAATCCAATCCCTCCGAGCTACATACTCTAGGACCCTAACCTTGTCACCACAATAAACAGGACATGCTGGAGGGATGGGTTATAATACCAGAGACTTCCTATGCTCTGGAACAGGCTACCCATCTATGTCAAGCAAAGTTCTTCATTAGCACTCTTCAAGAAAAATCTTGTTAATTGGATGAAATAGGAAATACACCCCGGATCACTTCTGTGTCTCTGCTCATTGATGGCACAGGAAAATAACTTTTCTTGGGTGGCGTAAGCCGGAACCTTATTGGCTGGAACATAGGCCGCGGGCTGATAGCCTGGTACCTACCTATGAACCCTATAAACCTATTATAATACACCACCTTTCTCCCCCAAATCACCAGTTTTAGAGATTAAGACAGACAGAGTACACTTTTAAGGCAAAATTAGGGACTCCCTGAAAACCAGGGAAAGTTAAGCAGTATGGTGTTATGGATGGGCTTGAAAGATGAGAGTGAGCAGCCATTATTATCACACCTATCTTGAGGAGGAGGTCTCTGGCTCACCTTGAGGAGCACCTAGAGAGGAGCACAAGGTGCTGCAGCCGTCAGTCAGCGTTGCTAACATGCACTATCCCCGCAACAGCATTAAAGTAAGCAGACTGAAACATCCCATATTTATTGAACTGAAGTCAGTCATTACATGGTTAGAAAGAGAGTCTGCTGGTTCCAGCAGACTAAGCTCACTCCCTCAGCAACTCTTTTTGTCTAGGAACAAACTGGCTAATGAGGCCCTTCAGCCTGAAAATAAAATAAAATAAAATAAAAGATTGCAGTGCTCTCACTCAGAATGGAAGTGTTGCATTCCTGTCACATGGCACAAACTAATGGGTTGATGAGTAAAGGAAAGGTGAACCATATTGTTAGACCAAGGAGATGGGGAGAAATGTCATTCAAAGCAGAATTTGACGTTCAAATGATATAATGACCATAAAATAATCTTACTTTTTTCCATCATCCTGCCTTAAGGTTTCATAGCTTTCATATACATGCCTCAAGAAACAACAGTCATGATTGTTTAATGGCAATCGCCAGTATCATTACATTGTAGTGAAGGGTCCCTAAATTTTGTAAAGTCTCTAGATATGCCGTACCACAGTAAAAGAAAACATACAGTAGGCTGCTGGAAAACAGGTTGTCATGTAGTGGGACTCATTGTCTCTAACTCTATAAGATAACGGATTAAGCAGACAGAACAAATTGATTCATTTTATGGATATGACATGAAATAATGGCAATAGCTTTTTAAACTTATTTTATGAGACACATTATAGTGAGATGCCTGACAAACCATCCATAGCACATATTTTTAGGTACATTTCTGGTTTTACTGATATTTAAGAAAAATAGTAGTATC
>NW_025050320.1:0-11609 GCF_019279795.1 Protopterus annectens
ATTAGGTTTCAAATAAGGGGTTCATAGGTTCATAGGTTGGTACTAGGCTATCAGCCCTAGGGCCTATACAAGCCTAGCCATAACAATTCCCTGGCTATTTCTTCCCACATTATTTACTTTCCTGGACCCCTGTCTAGCAGGGCGACTGGACGTGATCCCTGGGGTGAATTTCCTATCTCCCATCCAATCGCCAAGGTTCCTCTTGAAGAGGTCCAAAGAGGCACTCTGCTTGACATGTATGGGCAATCTATTCCAGAGTCTGGGAGTCTCTGGGTCAGAAACCTATCCTCCAGCATGTTTTGTTTATTGTGATGACAAGGTTTAGATCCTGGAGCGTGTAGCTCTGAGGGATTGGGGTTTCTTTAAGTGTAGCATGTCCAACAGCTCTGGGTTTGACATGGCCTTGTATGTTAAGCAGAGATCGCCTCTGAGTAGACAATATATGACAGAGTATAGCTGGAGTTTTTAAGGCGGTCAGCTGAGGGCATCTGCTTCTAGGCCTGTGATTCTTTTAGTGAGGTATTTCTGAGGCCTTCCAGTTGTTGCAGATGCCTTGAGAGGTACATACCAAATGGGGCGTTGTATTCTATAATGGGTCTAATGAGGATGAGTACAGTGGGACAATGACCTCCTTTTTCTGGATGAAAAGCCCTTTGTGATGAGGTGTGCCACATAGAAGGATTTCCTGACTGTTGTGGCAATGTGGTTATCGAAGGTGAGACCACTGTCCACTTGTGTCCCTAAGTCTCTTATCACACTTTCTGTGTTTAGTGTACTGCCACCTATATGGTAATTCATGGATACATGTTTTTTCCCAAAGGGGATAACAATACATTTCTTGGCATTGAGCTTGAGCCCATGGCTCTGGCACCAAGCATCTGTTTCTGTAAGGCCCTTTTGTAGAGTATCCACATCATTTGGGGATTCAATAATGGCTCCCATTTTGCAGTCATCTGCAAACTTTGTTAGCCAGAGTCCCTTAGTGTTGACCTGTACTTCAGAGAAGTAGATGCCAAACAAGAGCGGCCCCAGGACTGAACCCTGAGGTACTCCACTTGTCACTTGTCTGGAGCTGGATTTGGAGTCGGCTACTTTTAAATTGTGGGTTCTATCAGTAAGCCATTTAGCAACCCATTTTTTCCGGGATCCAAGGTGGATCCCCCCTTGTGGATTGGGATAACTGTAGCTCTGCGCCACTCAGTGGGCACGAAACCTGAGGTGAGGCTATGATTAAACATGACACTTAGGTGAAGTGCCAGTTCATATTGTAGTTCATGTAGTACACAGCCCGGGATGTCATCTGGTCCCATGGATGCTGTATTCTTGGCTTTAGAGAGTGCGTTTTGTACCTGTGTGGCCGTTATTGCTGGAATTTGGCAATCTTCTGGTATTGAGATGGGCCATTTAGGGGGTGAGAGGGGGGTGAAGTTGGCACTGAATCGATCTGCCAGGATATTGGCAATATCCTTTGGATCAGTATATTTATTGCCATTCTGTTTTAGGTCAGAGTAAGATCTGAGCATTGCCATTTAGATTCTTGACATAGTTATAGAATGCTTTGTGGTTGTCTTTGGAATCTTTTGGCAATTTTATTTTCATAACTAGCTTTGGAGGATTTTATGAGGCATCCAGTTTCTTACTGAGGCTAGTAAGGGAGTTTTTGCATCCTGGGATTTTCCTCTTTTCTGCAAAAGTTTCTTCCTTTTGTTGTAAAGTTTGTTTATGACAGGGGACCACCAGATTGGCTTCCTTTTTTTGGATGAGAGCATTTTGGTTCTATTTGGGATGGCACAATTCATGCATGAGTGGATGTGCTCGTACAGTGCCTTAGTGTAGGATTCAGCAGTTGAACTTTCAGTTCCCGTCTGCATGGGTGTCATGAAGATGTTCTTCGTCTCCCATTGCTGCAGTCCTTACATATGGGTAGTCCGCTGTCCACAATCGGCCCGAATACCAAAGGGCTAGAACCAGGCCGTCATCGGCGCTCGAGACTGACGTCAGTACGTGCCAGTACAAATGCGCATGACCGACGCCATATCCTCAGTCTTTCTTGCTGCGTGGTCCTAAGCAGAAGCAGCTTTAGCAAGTGCCGCTCATGCTCTGGAATTGTCGGTTTTCGAAGTTTCAGACCGAGACCAAGTTGGGCTAAGTACCCTGTTAGACACTTTGTCTTTTCTTGCCTCAGTATTGACGGATGTCAGAAAAGTTAATAACTGTATTTCTTGTGGGAAACAGATTCCTCATAGAGATTACCATTCACTCTGTATTCCTTGTTTAGGGCCTGAGCACGACATTGTTGGGTGTCGCTTTTGTGCTACTTTTAACAAGCCGCATTATTAAACGTCGGTTGGACTGTGCTAGGCTCGTGGTTTGGTAAACGTTGTAATTACAACATGCCGTCGGATTCTCCGACGCCTGGTTCTTCTAAGAAATGCAAAGAGAAGCCTTTGCGGTCCAAACAGGATGAGTCGTCTGCCGACGCCGGTTCTGTAGAACCAACGACTACTTCAGTGGCTCCTTCTGAAAGTTTACCTGAGTCTCAAGGGGAGTCTTTGTTACTACAGGAAGTGGCTTCTCCTGTGTTAGGCCAGGCTGAGGGTGCTTCTCAGATGTCGGTGGTTCCCTGCCCGCATAGGGTAGTTAGGCCTCCTCCTTCTCAAAGCAAAAGCCATTCTAAGTCTAAGTCTGCCCCTGCTGGTGCTAGTCCCCAGGGTCCAGCTCCTAGGAAGCACATGTTAAAGATGGCTGAAGATTTGATTACTTTAATTAGGGTTCTATGCCCCTGGAGAAGAGGCCCAGGGTAGAGACAGAGTTGGAGGGTTTGGTTCAGTCTTCCAATGAGTCAGATTCCTCTGTGGAAGAACTTCAGGATTTCCCTCCCTATTCTGATTCGAGGCTGAGGACACTACTCCCTCTGCGCCCCTCCTGAAGATTTTTCTTTCTCTGAGACTTTGCATTCCATGAGGGAACATTTCAAATGGGAAGGCCAGGATTATTCTGATTCTCGTAAAAGGCTAAGAGAATTCTTGTTTTTGCCTCAGCATAGGCCCTTGGCTATTCCCCCTGTACTGGATGTTGTTCAGGATGTATTTTCTGAGGCTGCCCTTAACCCAGATTCTCTGCCTCCTGCCCCGGTTAAACCAGATAGATACTACAGAGTTGTCGAAGCTCACAAGTACTTATATAAGAGTCCTAGGGCTGATCCAGAAACTATTTCTCAAGGCCCCAAAGGTGTTAGGGCTTCTGTGGTTAAGAATCCAGTTCCTCTGGACAAGGATTCTAGGGCCCTGGATAGGTGGGGTAAAAAACTGTATACCTCTTCTACTTTGGCTATGAGAGCTTTAAATTGTCAGTTTCATATGCTCAGGTATCAAAATTATTTACTGGGACAATTGAAATGTAAAGTAGATGCTTTAGCTGAAGGTATTGAATGTAAAGAGCTTCAGGATTTAGTGCATGCTTCAGACCAGGTTGGTAAGCATTCTTTGCAGTGTGGTTTTGATGCTTTACAAGCTTCTTCCAGGGTGGCTGCTACTAGTTCAGTTGTTCGCAGGCATGCCTGGCTTAAAGATCAGACCTTGTCAGAGCATGTTAAGGCTAGAATTATGGATGCTCCTCTGCAATCTGATGTTCTTTTTGGCCCTCCAGTAGAATCAGTTTTGAAAAAAATGGAGGAAAAAGTTAAGTCTATGCAGACAGTTAAGGACTTTTTACAGGTTCAGCCCCCTAGGTTTAGTAGGAATTGGCCTGCTAAGGGATGGTCTTTTCCCTCTTCGGATTTTCATTCTAGGGGCAGGTCGAGGCGAGGTGGAGGTAGGGCTTCCTCTCAGGGCCCTGTTGCTTCTAGGACTTTGAGTTCTTCTACCCCTTCTGCTGGGGAGGGCAGGGGTCAGTCCTTTGGGAAACAGACCCAATGACCTGTGTCTTCAGCTGCCGGACTCTGCTTTGCTGGCAGCTCCTCTAGGGGGAAAACTGGGACTTTTCAAACGGAATTGGCATTTGGTTACCCAGGACAAATGGGTATTGGACATAATAAATCGAGGCTACAAATTTTATTTTCACACATTCCCTCCTTTCAAAGGCATGCCGGACGTGCCTCATCAGCAAAGACTGGAGGCACAGGCACAAATTTCTTCTCTGCTTCAGTTGGGAGCAATACAGGAAGTTCCTTCTGCGGAAAGAGGCACAGGGTTTTACTCCTGTCTTTTCTTAGTACCAAAGAAAGGAAATACTTGGAGACCAATTCTGGATTTGTCCATTCTAAACACCTTTCTGGAAATTCCAAAATTCAAGATGTTAACACTGCAACAGCTGTTACCTATGCTGGGCAGAGATCACTGGATGGTGACTCTGGATCTCAAGGAGGCCTATCTTCACATTCCTATCAGGCCCAGTTGCAGGAAATTCCTGAGATTTCGGAATGGGAATTTGCATTATCAGTTCCCTGCATTGCCCTTTGGCTTGTCTACTGCGCCCAGGGTATTCACAAAAGTCCTGGCTCCAGTAATAGCTTTCCTCAGACTAAAAGGAATTCAAATTTATCCTTATCTGGACGACTGCTTGATTCTGGCTCAAGCCAAGCACGAACTTCTTCAGCATCTGCAGTATGTAATGACAGTTTTAAGATGCCTAGGGTATTCTGTGAACGAAATAAAGTCCAGTCTAGTACCCTCACAAGAGCTGTGTTTTCTGGGTGTAAGACTGAATACAGCTGCTCAGATGGCATTTCTTACCCCGGACAAACAAAGAAATCTTCACCTATACTTCCAACAGCTATCAGTAATGTCCAGGCTGACTGCAAGGACAGTCCTTCAAGCCTTGGGGTTCATGGCATCTTGCATTCTAGTACTTCCCAATGTCAAACTGCATATGAGGAAGCTACAATGGTATCTCAAAAGCGTTTGGACTCAACACAGCCACGATTTGGACACTGTCATTCGGATTCTACCTTGCATTCAGAAAGAATTTGTGTGGTGGGCTCAGGAATGTCACCTAAACAAGGGACTCTCTGTGACCCAATCAGAGGCAAGTCAGATATTAACGACAGACGCCTCGGAGTCAGCCTGGGGAGCTCATTTCAAAGGAAAATGGATTCAAGACCTTTGGCCCCCAGAGTTACTTCACTTGCATATCAACATGAAAGAGATGCTGGCAGTTCAATTTGCTTTCGTAGCATTCAAGGACCTATTTCAACCAGGACTGGTGTTGATTCGAACAGACAACACAACTGTCATGTGGTACATCAACAAGCAGGGGGGAACTCATTCTTACCCTCTATGCAGACAAGCAATGCTGTTATGGGAAACTGCTTTAAATCTGCACATCACTCTTCAAGCACAGTTTCTGCCAGGAGCGCAAAATTCTTTGGCAGATGTTCTGAGAAGACAGATGGTGGATCCTCACGAATGGAAGTTGGACCCTCAGGTATTTCTTCAGTTGACCATGGCTTGGGGAACTCCAGACATAGATCTGTTCGCTTCTCCTCTGAATTTCCAACTGCCTCTGTTTTGCACAAGGCTGTTTCAACCAAAAGCCTGGAAAATAGATGCACTATCCTTCAGTTGGAGCAACCTTCACGTGTATGCTTTTCCTCCTTTGCCTCTTCTTCCAAAGGTACTGTTGAAAGTCAGGAGGGACAAACCTTGCATGATCCTTATAGCACCGGATTGGCCTCGCCAGCATTGGTACCCTCTGTTGAGGAGCTTAATTCATGGGACACCTTGGCCATTACCACAAATTCCTCACTTATTCTCTCAGGAAAACAATAATTTTCTCAATGTCAGGGTGCAATCCCTACGCCTGACAGCCTGGGCGATTCTGTTTTTAAAGAAAGAGGGCCTCAGCTTCCTCAACAAGTCTTGGATGTTATTTTGGAAGCCAGACTCACCTAGTACTCGAAAGGTTTATGCTGATAAATGGAAGAGATTTTTTCTTTGGAGTTCAGCTAAAGGCTTTGATGTCAATTTGCCTAATTTGAGTTGTACATTGCAATATTTGACTGTTTTACTGGACAGGGGTTTGTCTTTCTCTTCTGTAAAAGTGCATGCTGCAGCTATTTCTGCTCACTATGATTGTGACCCTCCTTTGTTTTCACATCCATTAGTTAAACAGTTTCTTAGAGGGGCAAAGAATATAAGACCCCCACGAAGAGCTCCCACTCCTGCCTGGGATCTTAATTTTGTTTTGGAAAAGCTGACTCTGCCTCCTTTTGAACCTGCTGCTACAGCTGAATTGAAGTTGTTGTCTTGGAAGACTGCTTTTTTGTTGGCTGTTACTTCTGCTGGAAGGGTATCTGAATTACAGGCCCTCATGGCAGTGGAACCTTTTCTGATTTTTCACAAGGACAGAGTTTCCTTACGTACTAATCCTACTTTTATGCCTAAAGTGATTTCTAATGTGGCATTGAACCAATCTATACATTTGCCTACTTTTTATGCTAACCCCCAAAATAAAGGGGAAAAAGTTTTGCATTCTTTGGATGTACATAGGCAGTTAAGATATTATTTGAACAGAACCAAAGAGTTCAGAAGATCTCAACAATTATTTGATGTTCTTCGTCTCCCATTGCTGCAGTCCTTACATATGGGTAGTCCGCTGTCCACCATCGGCCCGAATACCAAAGGGCTAGAACTGGCGTCGGTCATCGGCGCCCGAGACTGACGTCAGTACGTGCCAGTACAAATGCGCATGACCGACGCCATATCCCCAGTCTTTCTTGCCGCGTGGTCCTAAGCAGAAGTAGCGCTATGAAGTGCCGCTCGCTCTGGAATTGTCGGTTTTCGAAGTTTCAGACCGAGACCAAGTTGGGCATTCGCTAGACACTTTTGTCTTTTTCTTGCCTCAGTATTGACGGATGTCAGAAAAAGTTAATAACTGTATTTCTTGTGGGAAACAGATTCCTCATAGGGATTACCATTCACTCTGTATTCCTTGTTTAGGGCCTGAGCACGACGTTGTTGGGTGTCGCTTTTGTGCTACTTTTAACAAGCGCATTATTAAACGCCGGTTGGACTGTGCTAGGCTCGGTTTGGTACACGCTGTAATTACATGCCGCCGGATTCTCCGACGCCTGGTTCTTCTAAGAAACGCAAAGAGAAGCCTTTGCGTCCAAACAGGATGAGTCGCCCACCGGACGCCGTTCTGTAGAACCACCGACTTCAGCGGCTCCTTCTGAAAGTTTACCTGAGTCTCAAGGGGAGCCTTGTTACTACAGTAAGTGGCTTGTCCTGTGTTAGGCCAGGCTGAGGGTGCTTCTCAGATGTCGGTGGTTTCCTCCCCTCATAGGGTAGTTAGGCCTCCTCCTTCTCATAGTAAAAGCCATTCTAAGTCTAAGTCTGCCCCTGCTGGTGCTAGTCCCCAGGGTCCAGCTCCTAGGTAGCATATGTTAAAGATGGCTGAAGATTTGATTACTTTAATTAGGGGTTCTATGCCCCCCCCTGAGAAGAGGCCCAGGGTTGAGACAGAGTTGGAGGGTTTGGTTCAGTCTTCCAATGAGTCAGATTCCTCTGTGGAAGACCTTCAGGATTTCCCTCCCTATTCTGATTCGGAGGCTGAGGACACTACTCCCTCTGCGTCCCCTCCAGAAGATTTTTCTTTTTCCGAGACTTTGCATTCCATGAGGGAACATTTCAAATGGGAAGGCCAGGATTATTCTGATTCTCGTAAAAGGTTAAGAGAATTCTTGTTTTTGCCTCAGCATAGGCCTTTGGCTATTCCCCCTGTACTGGATGTTGTTCAGATGTATTTTCTGAGGCTGCCCTTAACCCAGATTCTCTGCCTCCTGCCCCAAGTTAAACCAGATAGATACTACAGGGTTCGAAGCTCACAAGTACTTATATAAGAGTCCCAGGGCTGATCCAGAAACTATTGCTCAAGGCCCCAAAGGTGTTAGGGCTTCTGTGGTTAAGAATCCAGTTCCTCTGGACAAGGATGCTAGGGCCCTGGATAGGTGGGGTAAAAAACTGTATACCTCTTCTACTTTGGCTATGAGAGCTTTAAATTGTCAGTTTCATATGCTCAGGTATCAAAATTATTTGCTGGGCCAATTGAAATGTAAAGTAGATGCTTTAGCTGAAGATATTGAATGTAAGGAGCTTCAGGATTTAGTGCATGCTTCAGACCAAGTTGGTAAGCATTCTTTGCAGTGTGGTATTGATGCTTTACAGGCTTCTTCCAGGGTGGCTGCTACTAGTTCAGTTGTTCGCAGGCATGCCTGGCTTAAAGATCAGACCTTGTCAGAGCATGTTAAGGCTCGAATTATGGATGCTCCTCTGCAATCTGATGTTCTTTTTGGCCCTCCAGTAGAATCAGTTTTGAAGAAAATGGAGGAAAAAGCTAAGTCTATGCAGACAGTTAAGGACTTTTTACAGGTTCAGCCCCTTAAGTTCAGTAGGAATTGGCCTGCTAAGGGATGGTCTTTCCCCTCTTCGGATTATCAATCTAGGGGCAGGTCGAGGCGAGGTAGAGCTAGGGCTTCCTCTCAGGGCCCTGTTACTTCTAGGACTTTGAGTTCTTCTACCCCTTCTGCTGGGGAGGGCAGGGGTCAGTCCTTTCGAAACAGACCCAATGACCTGTGTCTTCAGCTGCCGGACTCTGCATTGCTGGCAGCTCTAGGAGGAAAACTGGGACTTTTCAAAAGGAATTGGCATTTGGTTACCCAAGACAAATGGGTATTGGACATAATAAATCGAGGCTACAAATTTTATTTTCACACATTCCCTCCTTTCAATGGTATGCCGGATGTGCCTCATCAGCAAAGACTGGAAGCACAGGCACAAATTTCTTCTCTGCTTCAGTTGGGAGCAATACAGGAAGTACCTTCTGCAGAAAGAGGCACAGGGTTTTATTCCCGTCTTTTCTTAGTGCCAAAGAAAGGAAATACTTGGAGACCAATTCTGGATTTGTCCATTCTAAACACCTTTCTGGAAATTCCAAAATTCAAGATGTTAACACTGCAACAGCTGTTACCTATGCTGGGCAAAGATCACTGGATGGTGACTCTGGATCTCAAAGAGGCCTATCTTCACATTCCTATCAGGCCCAGTTGCAGGAAGTTCCTGAGATTTCAGAATGGGAATTTGCATTATCAGTTCTCTGCATTGCCCTTTGGCTTGTCTATCATGCGCCCAGGGTATTCACAAAAGTCCTGGCTCCAGTAATAGCTTTTCTCAGACTAAAAGGAATTCAAATTTATCCTTATCTGGACGATCGTTTGATTCTGGCTCAAGGCGAAGCACTAACTTCTTCAACATCTGCAGTATGTAATGACAGTTTTAAGATGCCTAGGGTATTCTGTGAACGGCTAAAGTCCAGTCTAGTACCCTCACAAGAGATGTGTTTTCTGGGTGTAAGACTGCATACAGCTGCTCAGATGGCATTTCTTACCCCGGACAAACAAAGAAATCTTCACCTATACTTCCAACAGCTATCAGTAATGTCCAGGCTGACTGCAAGGACAGTCCTTCAAGCCTTGGGGTTCATGGCATCTTGCATTCTAGTACTTCCCAATGCCAAATTGCGTATGAGGAAGCTACAATGGTATCTCAAAAGCGTTTGGACTCAACACAGCCACGATTTGGACACTGTCATTCGGATTCTACCTCACATTCAGAAATAATTTGTGTGGTGGGCTCAGGAATGTCACCTAAACAAGGCACTCTCTGTGACCCAACCAGAGGCAAGTCAGATATTAACGACGGACGCCTCGGAGTCAGCCTGGGGAGCTCATTTCAAAGGAAAATGGATTCAAGACCTTTGGCCCCCAGAGCTACTTCACTTGCATATCAACATGAAAGAGATGCTGGCAGTTCAGTTTGCTTTGGAAGCATTCAAGGGCCTACTTCAACCGGGACTGGTGTTGATTCGAACAGACAACACAACTGTCATGTGGTACATCAACAAGCAGGGGGGAACTCATTCTTACCCTCTTTGCAGACAAGCAATGCTGTTATGGGAAACTGCTTTAAATCTGCACATCACTCTTCGAGCACAGTTTCTGCCAGGAGCACAAAATACTTTAGCAGATGTTCTGAGCAGACAGATTGTGGATCCTCACGAATGGAAGTTGGACCCTCAAGTATTTCTTCAGTTGACCATGGCTTGGGGAACTCCAGACATAGATCTGTTCGCTTCTCCTCTGAATTTCCAACTGCCACTGTTTTGCACAAGGCTGTTTCAGCCAAACGCCTGGAAAACAGATGCACTATCCTTCAGTTGGAGCAACCTTCACGTGTATGCTTTTCCTCCTTTGCCTCTTCTTCCACAGGTACTATTGAAAGTCAGGAGGGACAAACCTTGCATGATCCTTATAGCACCGGATTGGCCTCGTCAGCATTGGTACCCTCTGTTGAGGAGCTTAATTCATGGGACCCCTTGGCCATTACCACAGATTCTTCACTTATTGTCTCAGGAAAACAATCATCTTCTCAATGTCAGGGTGCAATCCCTACACCTGACAGCCTGGCGCATTCTGTTTTAAAGAAGGAGGGCCTTCAGCTCCCTCAACAAGTTTTGGATGTTATTTTGAAGCCAGGCTTACCTAGTACTGAAAGGTTTATGCTGATAAATGGAAGAGATTTTTTCTTTGGAGTTCAGCTAAAGGCTTTGATGTCAAATTGCCTAATTTGAGTTGTACATTACAATATTTGACTGTTTTATTGGACAAGGGTTTGTCCTTCTCTTCTGTAAAAGTGCATGCTGCAGCTATTTCTGCTCACTATGATTGTGACCCTCCTTTGTTTTCACATCCATTGGTTAAACAGTTTCTTAGAGGGGCAAAGAATATAAGACCCCCACGAAGAGCTCCTACTCCTCCCTGGGATCTTAATTTTGTTTTGGGAAAGCTGCATCTGCCTCCTTTTGAACCTGCTGCTACGGCTGAATTGAAGTTGTTGTCTTGGAAGACTGCTTTTTTGTTGGCTGTTACTTCTGCTAGAAGGGTAACTGAATTACAGGCCCTCATGGCAGTAGAACCTTTTCTGATTTTTCACAAGGACAGAGTTTCCTTACGTACTAATCCTACTTTTATGCCTAAAGTGATTTCTAATGTGGCATTGAATCAATCTATACATTTGCCTACTTTTTATGCTGACCCCCAAAATAAAGGGGAACAAGTTTTGCATTCTTTGGATGTACATAGGCAGTTAAGATATTATTTGGACAGAACCAAAGAGTTCAGAAGATCTCAACAGTTATTTGTTTCTTTTGCTTTGACTTCACAAGGGAAAGCTGTCTCGAAACAAACTATTTCCAAGTGGATTGGCCATTGTATTGCTTTTTGTTACTCTTATCATGGAAAGGATGTTCCAGTTGGGATCAGGCCTCATTCTACTAGGGCTACGGCCACCTCTACTGCTTTTTTAAGGGGGGTAGCTACTAAAGACATTCTAGAGGCAGCTACTTGGAGTTCTGTACATACATTTACAAAGCATTATCATTTGCCTCTTTATTCTAGGTCTAGGGCTGGGTTTGCCACTGCAATCTTACAGGGCATGTTAGCAGCTCCTAATGCTTTTTAGTTAGCCAGCCTCCCTTTTTTCCGTTGCTCTGGGATTCTACCCATGTAAGGACTGCAGCAATGGGAGACGAAGAACATAGTACAGTTTGACCAA
>NW_025050321.1:0-13953 GCF_019279795.1 Protopterus annectens
CCCAGACCATACCACAAGCTGTACAACGGAGAGGAGGGTGGCTACTACAAGGCAGAGCAGACACCTTGTGAGGTATGACACCCTTTGCTCATTATATGTGTGAGGCGCTACAGGCTGTCATGACATGGTCGGGGCAGGTTCCACAGATATATCTCCATGGACTCAGCAGACAATCATACAGCCTTCATTTGCTATGCTGGACACCTGGGAGGTAACTCCCACACATATGCTCTGACTGGGTTCACAATGATGTAGAGTTTACTGAACATACACACATTGCCAACATCACGGGCTGACAGGTTGGGGTGAAGACATCTCTCTCCCACCCCTCCCCCCACATGGAGAGATGTCTGTACCAGCGGTTTTGTGGTCCCCCGAATGTTCTGTAACGCATGGGTGGGACATGCTCTTCCAGGGTAGTGAACACAGCATCCATGGGACCAGCTGGTGTCCCGACTGTGTACTCCGCGCATCTCATTGAGGAATTAGACCCACAGTTAGGACAGCTGTTTATTCTTAGCCTCACCTCGGGTAACGTACCCAAGTTGTGTCGCACGGCGACTGTAGTCCCACTTCACGGGCCAGTGCCTCCACTGACCCTGGTTATTACTGTCCCATTACCATGAGAAGACTTATCTGCTGCAAGACATGGGGAGGGATCATACTGCGTCGTAGATGACTCTGTACATAGGGGACCTGCATGCTGCATCCAGCCCAGTTTGGCGGCTTGGTCAGGGCGGTTCATCGCTTAAATCCTGGTTGATGTTTTAGGGACAGTCACCGAGGAATTGATGGGGGTCTTGCAGTCCATACAGCCTACCTCGACCTGGCAAAGGCCTTCAACACAATACCCCTCGGGTATCATTGATAAAACCCATCGGCTATGTGAACACGCATCGCAGGATGGGTTGCAAACTACTAGGTGACATGACCCACGGTCATAGTTGCTGGCAGCATGTCGGACTTACTGCCTGTCACAGGCGGTGTCCCACTGGGCTCTGCCCTGGGTCCCTCTTTTTCTACATCTACATTTCCACAGTACAAGCACACACAGGGTGTTATGGCTGACATTGTTTGTAGATGACTGCGAACCGGGTGCCATAGTGGGATGGACATCTGACACAGACATCCTTCAAAGGGGCCTCCCAGATATGTATATCTGCTGTCAGGGACATGGCCTACAGCTAAATGCCAGGTAATGCATAGTCATACCCGTCGAGAAGAACGAGGTCACCCCTGTCCGGCATATGGGTGGCAGTCCACTGAGCACGGGGGTAATTACCAGGGATCTGGGGACCCAGGTTATCGGTCACCATTCGTTCGACACACACGTTGCTATTGTGGTTTGGTAGAACGTCTACATTGCCCACCTGATCGTGCAGGGATACACATCTAGATCAGGGTAGGTCATCGTCTCCTTGTACTCATTACATGTTACACCTATGATTGAGTACATTGCCCCATTCGGAGGGTATCTGACCCGACACCTACAGCAGCTGGGAAGGCCCCATAGGTTAATCGTCAGACAGATGCAGGGTGTCAGGGATTTGTGTTATGCTGCCCCACTGTTAGGACTCCTGGGTACCTCTTGTTCGGTGTTGACCTGTGCCTGACATACGAGGCCAGGTCGACCCATATTTGATGACTATGCTTCACCTACTGGATGTACTTCCCTCGGAACCACAAGGGCAGGTGAAGTGAACCTTGACACGGTCATTAATAGGATGTGTTGGAGTGACACATACGTCACCCAGACACTCACTATGCTGTGGATCTACATCACAGTACATGTGGGGCAGAGAACCTTGCTAGCCTTGTTCGAGGGGGATCTTGTCCATTGGATGGGGGATTGCAGATATACCCCAGGGATTACATCATTGTCACTGCTTGACAGAGGTACAGCAATATAATAGGCATTTTATCTCCGGCCGGAGGGTTGGCAAAGGAATCCTAGCTATGGCCTAGGGTTATGGCTGCCCTTGGGTAGATAGCCTACTCTGTACCTATGGACCTATGAACCTATGTTCATAGTTTGTCCCATTCACACTTGTCTATCCCCTATCCTCTTTCTCATGTGTATATTTCTGTGGCACGTGATTGACCTCTGTATTACCTGCAGGTATGCTGTCTACAGTGCACATACGTCACGGTTGATTACAGTGTATCTGTGTCCCTACCTCTGTGATACTGAGGACTACCACACATCCTTCACAGCATTACATGCATATGTCCATTCTATTATTCTTTGGCCTACGGGGGGGTGTTAAGGCAACGGTTACACGTGTCCCTGTTTGTCTTGGCGTCAAGGTGGTCTTTGACCAGCCTCCATTGCAGTCGGGATAGACGGTAGTGTTGGTGTGTGTTTGGCATGTGTTTTCACTGCCGGTACATCTGTGGGAGGTGGGGTTGGCACATGTTCCTCTTTGCAGGGGGCCCCATCCTGGACTTTTGTGTCATGCATCTACACTTGGCACGTGCCATATGTCCTGTGCTATTCCACAGTCGTGTATGCCTTCATGCATTACTACTGCGTGTTACTGGCTGTTTGTATGTGGTACATGGCTATTATGGTGGTTGGCTTGGCCTATTCCCATGCTATGACATACACATCTGTCAAATAAGTTGTTAAAAATCAGACTGTAAAAATCATTAGGCTTTTCAAAATGACAGTCAATAACACAGGAAGCTCAAGTTCAAAACGTTTTCTAGTGTACACCAGGAGGCAAAACTATACAGTACAAGTATAGAGTTTTGTCTGACTCTATACAGGAAGCAACTTTGTTTATATGGTGTTTACAATCAGCTTTGCCCACCTTACTGACGTGGTCAGTCACAGGGCATTTACATCACTATAGTCCACAATATTCTATTCATACGAAGGTGCTGAGGTAATGCTTTTAAAAGTTTTCCCATGAGAATAACACAGCCTTGCAAGGCACCTGGTCAATTACAATGTCCTTCTGTAAATGTTGCTCTTTCAAGGTTCCAGGCCTGTTCGAATACAATAGTCAGTTCATTTCTTATCGTTCCTTTGTCTCTCTGGTAAGCAGCTGTACTCTATCTTCGATAGAGCTCACAAGGCCATCCTCCTCAGTGGAAGGAAGAAAGATATACAAGTACATACATTTATTTTTCTCTAACCCAGCAGATAATTAATGCTGAAAGACATAAGCCTGCTGAACTGGTTACTGCCAGGGTCAGAGTTCAATCACACTGCAGCTAAGCTTCAGGCAATTACATGCAAGATCATTTCTACTGCCATATTGTAAAATAGAATAAAATGCATTATATACTATTTGCTTCTAAACTAGCACTTCATATATGTTTATATATATATATTTTCTAACATTCTCCCTCCTTTTAATGCTTTTTATTCTATCCAGAAACATAAACAACATTATTTCATTCCCTAGCCTCTTCCTCTCTGGAACTTTTAACTAGGCAAGTCATTTGTTTTACATTTCAGAAAGAATTTCATTTGGTATTAACAGATTCAACTCCAGGTCTTGATACATAGTCTCGGTTACAGATACGTCAACAAAGTCCCTAACTAATCCTTTCATACAAGGTATCCCGCAACAGACACATGCTCCCAATATGAGCAAAACAACACAAATGGCAATCAAGATATTCGTAGGATTGAACCCCATCCACCAAATAGATTCTGGAAAAGTTCGTCAGTGGGTTTGGGCCTGGTTCTGCCATGGCTGATACCTGCTGTATTACCTCTAGGTGGTCGTTGATCTCGTGCTTATTATCTGGTAATATGCGCACAGCATTCTTCTTTGATAAGCGCAGACGCACACCTCTTGCATCAGGGTGCAGTCAAGAGCCATTCGATTTTGTAGCACAACAGTTCTCATTGCATTCAGTTCATCAGTCACAAGTTCGAGGCGGAAAGTCGCATTGCTCATTACTTCGAGAGGTTTTGACAACTTCCTCAGTTCCCAGATTGATTTGACTGCTCCATAGGCTGGGATTATTACAGCCCAGGATATAACACTGTCACTCAAGTCCATATGAGTCAATTTTTCTTTATCTCTTACGGATGAATGATCTTTCCAACCAGCTTCGATTTTACCCACTGGATTAGTAGGTTTCTCGACTGAGTTCCCAGTTCTTCGAGCTATATCTCTTACATTTCGTATCTTACCCAGAGGCAATTCTGCAGTATGTCTTATGGCTGGAGCAAGATAACCCAAAAAACAACTGCCGGACCAATTCTCAGGTAACCATTTATATGCTTTTTTCCCACAAAAATAAATAACAATTTTCTGCTTTAGTACTTATGCGGGTTAACTCTGAATGAAACATTTTCCTGTCTATAACAACAACTGTTTATACAATTCAGGATTATTCTGCACATCTTTCAACGTTGTTCTCATTAAGCTTAACTACGAATCATAATTCGTGCTACAACTAGTACTCTGATCTTTGGCTTTTATATAACATTTGTAAGACACAGTTATGTTACAATTACTCCAACCAACTTGGAGTGTATAATTTTTATAAAAACAAACAATTCCTTTTTGTGTAACAGGTAAGTACAGTGCCACTTTGTCCTGTGATCTCACAGAACCTGTATCAAAAAGTAGATTTTCCCAAGTCTCATTTATCCCCAAGGGGACAGCAGACATCAAAAGTCCTCCATATGCTGTAGGTATGGCAGTACAAACCCAGCAATTTGAAATGTTCATAGTCTCTACATACACACGCTTCATGTCTAGGTATGTGTTAAAGTTTGGATGCCAATCTGTGGCCAGTTCATCATGTTTCATTATTTATATCTGTGTAGTTATATGCAGGAAAAATCCCAGCAAAAGAAAAGTCACCACAAACATGGTTAATAGGTGTATGATCAGTAGGACAGTAAACCAATGTCTTTGGGGTTGCTTTGTAGTTTTATACACTCTGCCCCTGGTCATTCTGTCTCTGTGGTATATCGGCTACGAAATGTTTATCAAACTGAAAATTCTTTACCGGTTTGCAATGGGTCAGGTGAACCCAGAACGACCTCTCCGCAACCTTTACTGCAGTAGGCGTTGCCAACAGTACCTGGTACGGACCTTCCCACGTTGGACTCATCCAGTTCTTTGTTTTGATAACTTTCAACCACAGCCAGGATCCTGGAGTCAGCATTGCGTCCGGCTTCGTTTGTTCTTTATCTGAAAAAGAGTTTAACTGCAAAACAGTCTTATTGGTTAACAATCTTTTCATATAACTGGCTAATGAGCCATCGACCTCCGGCTCTGCAGGCATGAGAGCTTTCCACTGTGGCACATAATATGCCCTTCCAAATACTACTTCAAAGGGGGTCAAACCCTTTACATTTGGAACTGTTCTCATGCTCAGCAATGCTAGAGGTAGACAGCAAATCCAATTCTTCTGAGTCTCACTCATCAACTTCCTCAACTTATTTTTCAAAATCCCATTGTACCTCTCCACCAGTCCTGCTGACTGTGGGTGGTAAGCACAATGATTCTTCAAGGAAATCCCAAAGAATCTCCCAGGTTGCTGGATTGTCTGGTTGACAAAATGTGTTCCATTGTCACTATAGATTCTTTCCGGTATGCCAGATCTAGGAATTATTTCTTTTACTAGGGCCTTTCCACTGTTGCTGCATCCGGATTCCTGGTTGGAAAAGCTTCTACCCATTTTGAAAACATATCTATAATCACTAAACAGTATTTTTTTCCTTCACATTTATTCATCTCTATAAAATCCATACAAATAGTATGGAACAGATATGGTGGTGTAGGGAAACTCCCTCGCTTCGGTTGGAATGCTCCCTGTGCATGATGTTTACTGCAAATATGACACGCTGCACAAAATGTTTGTGTGTAGTTCGTAAATCCGTATGTTAGGAATATTCTGTTAACTAACTGTACCATCCCCCCTGTTGAGACATGGCTCTGCCCATGGCTCAACAAAGTCACATCTAATTAAATTAGACGGTAATATTGGCTTTTTCTCTTTGGGGATGTACAAGGATTGCTCCTCATCTTACCCACTTCTGTTTTTCTGCTTTCGTAGTTAATGTTTGCATTGTTTTTAACATTTCTAAATCTAAGATCTCAGAGGGTTGTAATTCCTCATTCAAAAAGAAAGTTTCTGAGTGTGAGGCTGCTTGTTTTGCAGCTGCATCAGCTCATGCATTACCTTTCGAAATCTTATCCTGTTGCTTTGTATGAGCTGCACATTTACAAATAGCTACTTTAGTAGGTAACTGAATGGAATCTAATAAATTCAAGATTAATTGCGCATGATTAATCGGTTTACCAGTGGATGTTATCATTCCCCTATTCTTCCACTGCTGCGCAAAAAAATGCACTGTAGAGAAAGCATACTGACTATCAGTATATATGTTCACACATCTGTTTTTCGCTAGAGTGCAAGCACGTGTTAAAGCTATCAATTCTGCTGCTTGAGCAGACAAGTTATGCTGCAGTGGTTGGGCTTCTACAATCTCAATATCAGTAACTACTGCATAACCTACTAGATTCTTTCCTGTAGGACCCTTTCTACATGATCCGTCCACATAAAATGTCACCTCTGCATCATCTAAGGGTATATCAGTAAGATCCTGTCTGGGTAAAGTTATTTGCTCCATTTCCTGTAGGCAACTGTGTGGTGTGCCATCCACAGGAGTCGGAAGTAACGTTGATGGATTTAATGTTGTACAACGTTCAATCACCATATGAGGTTGACTCAGGAGTATGGTCATACAAGAAAGATGTCTAGCAGGGGACGGGAATGCTATTTTCTCCTGCAGCTAAATTATCGCAACTGCATGAGGCACTCTCAAAGTGAGAGGGTGGAATAATACCATTGATGCCGAAGCCTGCACTGCCATAGCAGCTGCAACAACTGCCTGTACACAATGTGGCAATGACCGTGCCACTGGGTCCAACTGCGATGAGTAGTAAGCTATGGGGCGTTGCTTACTTCCATGCTGTTGCATCAAGACTGACGTCACATATCCCTGCTTACAATCTACAGTCTGAAAGAATCTCTTATGATAATTCGGGAGCCCTAAAACTGATGATGAAGCTATCAATCGTTTTAGTCTGCAGAAAGCTGTTTCTGCTACTGGAGTCCAATGTAGTATATCTTGTGCTGCCATAGGTGTATTGAATATTAAAGCAGCCAATGGAGCCGATTCCAAAGCATAGTTTGGTATCCAGCTTCGACAAAAGTTAGTCGTCCCCAGGAAGGACATCATTTCCTTCTTCGTAGTTGGCTTGGGTGCTTGTAAAATTGCTGCCTTCCTATCTTCATCTAATGTTCTACCCTCCTTGGATACCACATATCCCAGGTACTTGACCTGTGTTCTCCAAAGTTGCGATTTATGCTTGTTTACTTTATGTCCCTGTTCTGCTAAATATTTCAATAATGCTATTGTATCTTCCCTACATTGCTGCTGGGTAGGGGCCGCAAGCAGGATGTCATCCACATAAAGTAGAACTTGACTGCCCCGGGTGGAGTAAACCCGCCAGGTTGCTAGCCATCTCCTGTGCAAATATTGTTGGACTTTCACAGTATCCCTCTTGTAGCCGAGTATAGGTGTATCTGTTACCCTGAAATGTAAAAGCAAACCAATACTGACTATCTGGATGTATAGGTATTGAAAAGAAAGCATTGCTTATATCTACCACGGTAAAATACTTCTGTTGTGGCTTCAAATCATTCAATAAAGTGTGTGGGTCTGGCAATCAGGTGCCCTAGGTATTATTGCATCATTTACAGCTTGTAAATCCTGTACCATCCGCCATTCCCGTTTGCTTTTCTAACAGGAAATAGAGGGTATTGCATGGTGAACGAAAAGATTCTACGAGTATGCGTTTCTTGAGTAGTGGCGCTATGATAGGCTTGATTGCCTGCTCTGCATGCTTCCTCAAAGGGTATTGTTTCTTTTATGTCTAAATGCTGACTTGTGTAATGGTTACTGGACCTGCTGTCCAATAAGCCCTACATCTGATTTCCTGTTGACCAAAGAGTGCTTGGTATGTCACACAAGGCTCTCTCTTCTTCTTTTAACAAGAACACCAATCAGCTGTCCTCACTCTGCTGTAAGTGTACAGCTGGACGTGCTTGCGTTAGCCAATTTAATTTATGCTTCTGTATTCCCTGTTCTGACAATTCTAAGTCGGTTTGCCTTTCCCATCTTGTCACTTTTTCACCCAGGTCCACCCATCTGACATTTTTATGTTTGGTTACACTGACATGCGGTAGCCTGTTGGACTTATATAATGCCATGAATTCCTGAGGTAATGAACAACTCACCACACTATTACCCTCAGTATCCCAGTACAAGGTTCGTAACACTAGTCTATTGGCAGGATTTCTGAACAATTTTTGCTCATATTCCTTATCAGGCCCTGGTGTGCTACAATAGTACAGAGTACAATGTAACAAATGCTGCTGATCAATGTGAAGGGAGGGTACCTTACTGATGGCTACGTTCATCAGTTCCTCGGTTACTGCCCCTGGAGCAGTCGTGACTAGGTCCTGGCTGTACCAATGATAGGTTTCACCCTCCGATCGCACCACAAAAGTATCCATTTGCCTTTGTGCCTCCATACCCTTCATGGTAGGAACTACTGCTATGCCACAGAGCTGCATAAGGTCTCTCCCCAGTACATTTACTGGACATTTTGCAGAAAGTACTATTTTACTTCTCTGGGTCATACCTGAAACAGGGTCAGTTATTGCTATATCATGAGAAAGTGGTTCCCTGTATAGCTGCCCGTTTGCTGCTTTCACTAATATGTAGTCAGGTGATTCAGAGTGTTATGGTAACTTTGAAGGGTGTATCAAAGTTTGTGATGCTCCTGAATCACACAAAAATCTCACTTCCTTCCCCTCCACCAGAAGTGTAACTTCCGGTTTTGTGTCCGCCAAATAGAGCTCCAAGCTCAACAAGGCTAAATCTAAAACTTCGTTTTCCTCATTTTCTACATCTGTTTGCACTTCCTTTATTCCTTCTACTGCGTTTACATTTTCTCCCTGCCCATTAGTCTCTCCTGATAACTGTTGAACGTTGTGACTGTCATATAGTCAATCCCCATCACTTCTATCCTTCCCTTCCGTAGACGTTTTTTTATTCAACCTGCAATCCCTTGCTAAATGTCCCCTCTTCCCGCACTTAAAGCACTCACCTTTTCTCTTTCTTTCCTCAAACACCTCTAGGTCTCTGTCAGAGCGTTTATTGCCCTGAGTGTTTCTCTTACCCTTTTCACCTGACTGTACTACAAAGACTTCTGCTCCATCTTCAGCTGTGAAGACCTGCGTCTTCTTTTTCTTCTTACTGTTAAAATGTCTTTCAGCATGCCTAGCATACTCCAGTAAGGCTTGTAGCCTACTCGTTCGGTGATCTATCATATGCTTTGTAATAAAGCTACTGATAGGGGCAATGCAACCTTTCAAAAATGCATTTTTCAACTGTTGTTCATATGAACTATCATTTTTCTGATTTTCAGGAATAGGCATACCACTATGGTTATTGACACATTCTAATAATCTACCATAGTATCCATCTACAGTTTCATTATCTTGTTGTATGCACTGATTAATACAGGTCCAATCTGCTCTAGGTTTCCATTTTTCAGTAATTTGGTCCGTAAGACCCTTCAACCTAGTGTCTAATTCTGCGTCACTATGTAGGAGTGGTTTAAGTTGCGCGTCACGAGCATTCCAGACGCATACAAACCATGTGCCAGTCTGGACCTATAATTTGTCTAATCACCTTCTCTACTTCTTCCCCATTTAAGTGGTAACTCAATCACATACCTTGTAAATCTTGTATAAACTTTTCATGATTAATTTTTGGATGGGGAATTCCCTCTGTAGCTTTCCGGATATCTTCCGGTGTCCACGGTCTATACACTAAGAGAGTTGGATCCTGGCCTTCCTGTCCTGCCTGAGGGTTCGGTACTTCAATTAATTGACAGATTTCCTCACTCTCTTCTAGTGAATCTCTTCTTAGCTGAGTGTCCCTAGGTGTTTTACGTGTTCGGGATCTAGTTTCAATAGGTTCTCTTACAAATGGTTGTTGTAATATCTCTGTTGCCACAGGATAACGTGGGGGGGACCAGCCTGCCCTCCCGCTTCATATCCTGGATAAGGTATCGGAGGGGGTGGAGGGGGAGGGCGTCGCTACTACTGTATTATTATCTTCTTTGTCTAAGAATAATGCTTTCGCATTTTTAGTCTTCTGCTCCCTTCGGTTCACTTCCTCAATCCACCTATGTGCTTGAGGAATACCCAACTGTCGCTGTTTTTTCGCCTGACCATCTGCGTCAGATTTTAACTGTTTCAACAGTTTCACTAACGAAATTTTGTCTAATATACCATCAAAGTCATATTTATTAACCCATTTTGCAAAATATCTCACATTATCTGCTCTCTGCAATTGCAAATACTTCGCATCATCCGTCAAGAGTGGATCTCGCGATCTCTTAGTGCACTGATTTCCCATGTCTTCAAAAAGACTGTTACGTAACTCTTCTCTCATACCACATGGTATCTCCTTCCCTGTATCCACTGTAGTGTCTAGAATGACTGTTTACTCTGCTCTGTTTTCCCCTGATCTATGACCAAATATACAGTACTTCAATTCATTCTCGACCTGCTATCACAAATCTTAACAACAACACACTGTAACCTGGTCCCTGATCTAAAACAAAGGCAAAGAGGGAAACTCTCCTTACCTGAGCCTCCCGTTTATGACTGCACGTTTTCTTCTTGGGATCCAGTTTTCCGCTTTTCAGCCACAGATCAGAAAGTGGACAGCCTCTTTACACACAACAATTCAGTCGGAGGTCTTTTCACTCAAGAAGAACCATTTTGGCAACTTTTCCTGCGCAGATTTATTACCACCCATGCACTCTGACCTGTAGCTTACCAAGGGAATTCCGGCTAAGAAGGACCACAATGTCAAATAAGTTGTTAAAATCAGACTGTAAAAATCATTAGGCTTTTCTAAATGACAGTCAATAACACAGGAAGCTCAGGTTCAAAACGTTTTACTAGTGTACACCAGGAGGCAAAAAACTATACAGTACAAGTATAGAGTTTTGTCTGACTCTATACAGGAAGCAACTTTGTTTATATAGTGTTTACAATCAGCTTTGCCCACCTTGCTGGCGTGGGCAGACACAGGGCACTGCCAGCACTATAGTCCACAATATTCTATTCATCACAAGGTGCTGAGGTAATGCTTTTTAAATGTTTTCCCATGAGAATAACACAGCCTTGCAAGGCACCTGGTCAATTCCAGTGTCCTTCTGCAAATGTTGCTCTTTCAAGGTTCCAGGCCTGTTCGAATACAATAGTCAGTTCATTTCTTAATACGTTCCTTTGTCTCTCTGGTAAGCAGCTGTACTCTATCTTCGATAGAGCTCACAAGGCCATCCTCCTCAGTGGAAGGAAGAAAGATATACATGTACATACATTTATTTTCTCTAACCCAGCAGATAATTAATGCTGAAAGACATAAGCCTGCTGAACTGGTTACTGCCAGGGTCAGAGTTCAATCACACTGCAGCTAAGCTTCAGGCAATTACATGCAAGATCATTTCTACTGCCATATTGTAAAATAGAATGAAATGCATTATATACTATTTGCTTCTAAACTAGCACTTCATATATGTTTAGATATATATTTTTCTAACAACATCCATCCGGGCATATGCATGTTATTCCATCCTTTGCGTTGGCCGTGGGTGTTTGGCCGTCCGGCAACGCTACTCTCAACATGTGATGTCCCACCTTCCCCTTCTGTGCCTGTGGCACCCTGTTAGGGCGTCCTGTTTGGTAGGCAGATGTTCCGCTATATGTGTTGTGTTTGACATGTCTGCATAGCTAATCATCGGTATGGTGGTTGAACATACCGCCTTGTCCAGATGTGTACAGTTATGTGCACCATGGCGTGTGCAGCCTATATGGGTTTGGATGGGTCCATACCACATGCAGGATGTACACATTCTGCCGACACATTCACATGCAGCCATTTGCATATCTGTACCTGAGGTGGGTTGTTAACATGTGGGGTACATATTTGCCCACGTGGCACTGCCTGAGACAATACTTCTTACCACATTTCAGGTATGCCCATTGTGTGTAGGTGTGTAGCTGCACAAGGCTGCTAGCTGGGTTGGGTGCACGGTCGTACATGGGTGCGGGATACATGCTATGATGGGGCTATTGTGTATTACATTTGCATGCATGAGTTCTGCTTCTGGATATTACGCTTAGACATACGCCGTCCTGTGTATGCGACGAGCACGTTGCTGGGTGTGGTACATGTTGCTATGCACATGTTTGCCTGTGTTTAGGGTATCTTGTTTCCTTCTTGTTGTTATATCGACATGGCTACTCGGCTGTGTACTCTCACTACTGCTGGTGACCATGCCCATGTCGCTACTTCTATGTCGGTGCGGCGCGCTGACATGCTGCGGTACACCTTCACTGGGTAAGCCCACTGACAGTGCATTGCGGGACGGACACGGTAGTATGCGTATCCTTTGTTCCTTGGACGGGTACACTTAGGGCTTCGTGGGTTGATGTTTGGTTCTCCGTTTTGTTGGGACGGGTACTATGTTGCATACTCTGCGTACGTTTCATTCTCCACAGGCCCTGGCTGGTGCAGTTACTATTACGGGCGGCCTGTGAAAGTCAGCACTTTAGGTTGCTCATCGCCTGCTGGCTTGGCCACGCCTCCGGACCCATCCTACTTGGGCTCGCTCACGTGCCCTACGCACGTGTCTGTGGTTGCGGCGCGCACTCATTACTATGCATATGGCGCTGCTACGCTGACTATTCACTGCACCGCTGGCGCAAGCCTTACACCGGCCTTGCGCCGAGCTTCATGAATCCCGGGGACCTTCTGTTTCCTGCCAAGCTAAACATCTTCCTTCCTGATGGTCCTAAAATTTTTGATGACTTAGACTCTGCTTTACTGTTTATCAAAAAAAATAAGATTTTGGATAAAATAGAGGAAATGGAATGGGCTAGTCCTTCATTAAAGAGACTGGCAACTGAAACTTAGTGGAAGACTTCAGAGAAGAAGAAGAGACTAAAAAACAAATGATTTGTTCTATGTTTTTTCTTTTTACTCTCATCATTTTACTTCATTATTAATCTTTTTAAATATAGTTCCTGCATTTCCAGAAAGCCACAAATATTCTGAAAAAGATTTAATCAAAGTTATTCTCTGTGTGCAAAGAAATGTTTTGTTTCATAACCAGTCAAAATATCTGAGGAACTAATAACAAGCTATTATTCAATTTGTTTCTCTTTCTGAAAAAGAGAAGTAAGGTCAGTAATTTGATACATTTTTTCTTTTTTTCTCCTTTCTTCTTTTCTTTGTTTAAACAATGACATTCTATTTAGATTATGTAGTGGGTAAAGGGTGGGGGAGGGCAGGGAGAGAAGAGTACTGAAAATATGATAAATGGAATAATAACATATTTATTCCTTGTAAAAAGTTTATATGTTCTTCAAATGCTATTCCTAATTATACTTTCTTGATTATACTGCTTATGCTTGTTTGTAAATAATCTGTCATGCTTTAACTAATAATCAGAACTAAATAATAGTAAATAATTTGTTTTATTTTTAACTCTATTAATATAAACAGTAAGTAATATTCCGTTGTATATACTTCTTATAGCTTTCTCTTACATTTTTTTATTTCTGCTTTACACTCTTTTATTTTCTACTCTCTTTTTCTTTTCTTTATTCTTTCTCTTTATTTTTTTTCATATTAATATATAGAAATGTTTTTGATCATATAGACACAGTAAATAATAAGATTTGCATAAAAATTGAGTTGGGACAAAAATATTGAGTTTTATTACTTATTAATAACTTTGGGCTTAATTTCACTTACATAGAGGCTGTAATAACCTGTAAAATACATCGTGAAGGTTTTGTCATGTTTAGATGCATTTA